>NC_134402.1:178922274-179039774 GCF_038048845.1 Mixophyes fleayi
CTCATTGCATTACGCTTCTTTATTTAACTAAAATAATATTTTTAAGATTTACTGACTGAATGGCAGCAATGTTATAAAATGGATATATCTATATCCTCTTGCAAACCCTTATGCATCCTGCCCCTTTTTTTTTCCTTTCACTTTTAGCATCCCATATCTTCCTACAGAGGAGATGCTTAAACGTTTTACTACTCTACTTTCAACACACTGAGGACAGTAGATAGAGAGTGGAGATGGAAGGGTAAAGGCTGGATGGGTTTTCTCAGGGATACACAAGAGTAGAAGTTGGAGGAAACATATCAGATAATACAATAAGCCACACAGACATTTGTTAAAAAGGATCAACCAAGTAGTAATGGGAAATAATCATGATATTGTGCTTTTTTAAAACCGTACTGTATCTACTTACCACTTCTGTTGATGTTTCTGCATGCTCTGAAGTCACATGCTCTTGTAGAGAGGTCTCGGTATAACCCATTTTACCACAATAAGGACAAGTAAAAGACTGTGGCTGCTCTACAGAGAAAGCCTCCCCACCATAGTATAAATCTGTGAAGTAAAAAGGACATGAGATCAGTTACGTCAACTGAATTTTTCCGACCATGAACTTGTATCACCAAGATGTTCTTAATTGTTCCACATGTACCCCCCTATTTCCTTTTATCAAAATTGTTAACCTCTCAGATATGATGGAATAGTGTCATTCAACAAACCAACCATTAACAAATACCTGTTTCTTGATATATTCTCCAGAACATACTCTGCATAAAAACTAAAAATGCATACCTAGATTTATCTAGAAACAAAACCAGAGAAGAAATAATGCAGTGTTCTGTTAATCCCATATTATACATGGTAGCAACTGAATGGCAATATAAATGCCCTATAAGTCTACAAAATAGAAAAGACTCTTGTCAGCACTTGTCCTTACCAGTGCATATCTTTGTGTAGCTAGCAAATATGAAGCATGGTGTTTTCAATATTTTGATCAAAGGATTAAGTAAGCCTGGAACCTAGAATCAAGGGTACCTCAATGCATGCAGGTCCTATCCTATACGAACACATATGCTGCACTCATTTTGGGTGGTTATTCTTTATTAAAAGGACTTAAAACATTATTAATATTTATTTATATTTGTGTTCATGATTTTTTTTTTAACCATTTGCCAACTGCTTGAAAATGGTAGAGTGGTGGAGTAAATTGCATTTAAAAAAGGCAGGCTGAAAATTTCTTCAGAGAAAATGTAACTCCTGACACTCTGATCACAGCAAAAGGGAAAGCTATGTGCTACATCCGCATTTAAAGAGAATTTTGTAACATCTGACCCCCGCCCTACCCCAACCAGCAGAGGGCAGTACCAGGAATATTGCAGGAAAGTATCGGGTCTCTGCAGCCTACTAGCACTAACTGCTCCATTACATCCAGTTTACTCTTAATTTAGTGTCTCTAAGAAAAGAGATATCCCAGCAAATAAACCAGGGTCTCCTCAAATGAAAAATAACCATCAAAAATATACAATATGCAAAAAAAATAATAAATAAAAACAAACAACCCCCCCCCCCCCCACTACATTACATCTTTAGACAATTTAATGGGCTTGCACTAACTTTGCACACAAAAAAAACCCAAAAAAAACCCAAAAAAAACCCCACACAATCTTGGGGAAGAAAAAAAAAGTAAATTTTTCCCAAATTTCCCCCATTTTCCCCCCTTATATAATGGATTAAATTTACATTTACTGACCTATGCTACCATAACAAATACTACCCACACTCTATAATACTTTTCACCCAGATACGTTCTTTAACTTTTTCTGTAGAAGTTTTTCTATAAGGAGAAACCAACTAACAACAATATTCTATGTTAGAAAGAATAACATTTGAGCTCGACGGTATAGATTACAAGCAACTAAGTGGCTGATGAGAAGTTGGTCGCAAAATGAGTGTGAATTACGCTTAATAAATTAAAAAAAATTACAGCAGATTATATGTGTATTTCTGCAGGTCTACATTGGCTGCAATTTATGCAAAAACACCTTTACTGTACTTGTGGCATTAGAACAGCCCTTTCCCTCCCCCGTCCTGCCTCTCCAGGCACAGGCGGGAGCAAGTGACAGACACAGAGGTTTTCATGTAAGATACCTCATGCCAGCTGGCTTATGTCCCAATCAACATCAGCCCTTAAGCCTGGCATTGATGAAAATATGTTTCAAAACAGATATTGAAACAGATAAAGTAAAACAACATACCAAAAAAATAATAAATTCTGTATTAAGATGAAAACTAGATTAAATTTCAGTTGTTCACAAGCATATTTTCTATTTACATAGAAAGGGTCTGATGAGGTCTGATACACCTTGAATATGGAGCAGAGGGTAGCTTAAGATATTATAACCACTTGCATTTACTACATGTTAATGCTAGTAAAACATGTGTTAACAAGTTGGAAACCAGAAACCAACGTTACCATACCTAATGCTATTTTAGTAGTGTTGCGGTAGTGTACCATTTTGCACTCCGGCTTTCAGAACGCATCATATTCTATTTTTTATTCATTAGCAAAGCCTATAGCAAACGCCAAATATTAGTAAAAATGCTAATGCTGTTTACCAATTTTTTACTACTAAAAAATTAAATAAAAACAAATCCTTAATCTATACTGACGTTTTAAAATGTTAAGTAAAAATGTCTGTCAATGACCAGCTAGTAAGGAACAATTTAATTTACTTTGAACACCATGTACCGATTCCTTCTTTGATATCACAAGGACTTCCCCCAGCAGAGGTCTCTCCTGCCACTATTACATCCATGTAAAACTGACCCAATAATAGCAACTGTATAAGGTCCAGTTTAAAATGAATTTCTGGGACAAAGGGAGACCCATAAAAACAGACTAGGGTCTCTCTAAAGCTAGGTACACACACTACACAGTTTTCGTCCAATAATCGGCTAAATCAGCCAACATACGACCGCTCGTTCAAAAGTTGGGTCAGTGTGTGCAGTGACACGATGGTCGAAAGTCTGCCCAAATGGATGATTGTCGCCTCATTTGGTTGGTCGTACCGTTTAATATTTTTGTTACAATCTTGTTTCGGTTGTGTAGTGTGTATAAACTTCTGACCGATCCACAACAGTGAGTACGAAATTACAGTCATTGCTCAGGACAACATGGCTGTAAAAAGTCGTTAAAGGGATGTCCGCTCTTCCCTTTATCGTCATAAAAAAGGCTAGTGTGCATGCAGTCCATGGTCCGAGCGATCGGAACATCGATCACATGTAAAATCGATCGGCATAAAAAATTGGTGGAAAATTCTGTAGTGTGTACCTAGCTTAAGCAAAGCTTAATAGATAAAAATTAAAACTGTAGCTAAATGAACTGAAAGATACAAAACTACAGTATTCTACATAGCTTGCATTTACAGCTCTATCAGTCCTTCCAATTTAAGACAAAATACACATCAAGTACGATTAGACTTGAGAGCTAGTCAATTCATTTTTAAGTAAAAGAACAAGTTTCAATAAAAGTTATAAAAAGCCCTGAGTCCTGAAAGTGCATGTTTCCCTAGTTTGCCCATACTTCACTATTTAATAGACTTAAAACTAAAATATTTATTCAAATATGCTAAAAGTAGTAATTTCTCTCGCATAAAATACATAAAATTTACTTACCAACTTGAAGAAACTTATTTAGGATTATTTTCACATTAAGTTGCTTTTTTACATAAAGTATTGACCATGCTATCGTTAACATTTGCTCCCAACAGTAACCATTTTGTTAATGCAAGAAAAGTAATATAAAAACAAAGATTTTCAACTGTTGATTAAAGAGTAATTTAAGATCCACTGATGAGTAGGTATATTTAAAATAAAAAAACCTTCACATAAATTCCAATGAATATCACTTACATATTGACATTTTGGTATTGGTATTACAGATTGGTTCCAGTCCAATGTAACGATTATTGAAAAATTAACCAAATTTTGTGTTGTGTAATTTCGTGTTTCATTAGGTACACAAACCTAGTAGATTTTAGATTAATTTTCTTTCAGAACACAGAGTATGTTTTTTGGCAGCATATTAGTATAAATGACAAATTGGTAAAAAAATAAGTTAAAAAAAGTGTATACTATCCATCCCAAAGCCATATTTAGGCAATTGGTGCAACCACAGAAATCTAAAGCTGGGTACACAGTACATGAAATGCTACCGATTTGCGATTTATTAACGACAGGCAAAAAAAACAAAAAAAAACCTCACGATCAGCATGCCGATTCATATGTACACACTACACACGATTTACTTTCAGATCTGTGCTCTTCATCTGGAGGAGACTGTCACAGTCAGCCTGAAATATGTTATGGCGAGGAACTGGAGCATGCAAATGGCCTGCAGTGTCAGCATGGCCTTAAAGACCACTCTTAGTTTATTTAGCGAACCTAGTGAAGCGTACATCAATGACTTATGCTGCAGCAGAATGAATGAATGGGCTGGCATTTCGCACTATCTGTAGCGCTGACCGTGTGCTTGCTCGCTGTCTCCGTTCTCCTTCACTCAGGATGCATATAGCGCAGATTTACACTGAACTGTCAGTAGTAGCTCAGTGTCTCTATGTTCTCACTGAACTCGTGTGCTGGTTTTGGATGCAGTCCGTAACATTTTACCCAGCAGCAGCATCCCTACATTCCCCAAAGGAAGCAGAGGAGGAAATGAAAATCATGCAGGATTATTTGTTTGTTTCCATTTTCACCAGCTGCTAAATGACAAACATCAAATCAGTGCAACCAACCAGATGAAGCGATGATCGGCACTTTGGGACAACTTTGGATCATCGGGTAAATATACACACTCAAAGATATCTGGCCAATCAGTCGTACATCGTCTGATTGGCACGATAATCTGCTGAAAACTGTAGTGTGTACAAAGCTTAACTCAGATTTAACTGGCTAGTACAGGCATACAAAATGATTATAATTAGTTCAAGGTCTGACAGAGTTCCAGGGCCCAAAGATCAAAGGGTATACATTTTAGCTGTAGAATATTTAGCTCATCAAGGCATATTTTGCAAAGCAGTAAGTGGGGAAGGGCCCAGAGTGGGTGAACATAACTTGGAGTAGACATGCTATTTTAGTAGGTTAGGGAGTGCATGCATGGCTAGTGATATTCATGCATTCTTCCATGTGTGCGAGACACTAATCCAAAATTCACCGGTGTCATGGAAGATGGGATACATAACTGGAGGGGGGGGGGGGGGGGGTGGCTGTGTCTCCCTGCATTTATGCAGCAATAGATCACTTGTAAGCTGATCTAATGCTAGCAAACCTGTCTCCTACCACTAAAATATATCATAGAATCAGTATGTATTATTGCACAACTACAGGAGAATGCTGGATCACCTCCCCTGCCCTGACATGACAATCCCTCAGGTGTAACTGTATCCTAAACATCAATACAAATATGAAAACAGATTGGCAATGTCAGTTTAAGACTAGTAGTTGAGGCTCAGTGCAAAAATTCAAAATAAAAAAACAGGGTGGCTACAATTCAGTTATAGAGTACTATAGTTTGAGATGTGGTTAGGTTTATAGGTAAGACCCACGTTAGGCTTAAAGTTAAATTTTAAAATGTTTTTATTAAATTCAGTAAAGAATTCTATTCAGAGACAAGCAGCTGATTGCAGAGAGCCGAGACATGGTTAGTTAAAAAAAGAACGTTTACTAAGCAGCAGTCCTCCAAAATGTGCTTACAAAAGGAATTATTCGGACAAAGGCTGCTGTTGGTGCGTGATGTGTTAGAAGTGTTCAGAGAGTGATGCTTCTATTTGCCTCTATTCCAAAATCAATGTACAAACACTTCTAAGTAGTCAATGCTTGAAGGACCATTTCCTTAGGAACATCTAGACCCACCTTGTAATGTAGAGTAGATCCTATACTAAGCGAGCCTAGGTAAACTGTAGTGACAAACCGTAAATCTCATGCAAACC
Source organism: Mixophyes fleayi (assembly GCF_038048845.1). Lineage (NCBI taxonomy): Eukaryota > Metazoa > Chordata > Amphibia > Anura > Limnodynastidae > Mixophyes > Mixophyes fleayi. The sequence continues at coordinate 178,928,256 of NC_134402.1, forward strand.
CAGAACAGTTAAAAGTACACATTGCCAGCAATAGAATCTATCCCTAAGAACAGTGGTACAGGAAGAGCAACTGTGGATACCCGAAAGACTAGCCGGTTGTTCTAGATGTAACAAACCAGTTTCTCTTACAAGTACACATAACTAAAAGGACACTAGAAATTGTTTCTAATACTACTAAAACAAATTTGATAAACAATATTTAAAATATAATTGTACCTATAATTTACATCCTACAATGGCAGTATAGGCACCAATATGTAAGGAGTACCACAAGATCACGTAAAGAAAGATTTCGGGAACATAGGCACAAAGTCATTAATTGTTGTGATGACCCAGAGTGTCTCAAAATACTTTGCTTTAACACATAATAAAGATCCAAAATACTTGAAAATGACTGGAGTCCAGACAATCTGTGTAACTTTAAGGGTAGACAATAGATTAAAAATAATTATGCTCCAACTAAGCAGATTGGGTTTTTAAAATGCAATGTTTTCAGAGTGATAATAAGAGACCCTGGAATTTAACGACTGGTACTATTAAGACAAAGATTTATAGTAATATTTAAAAAAAAAAAAAAAAAAAAATATTAGGTATCATGCATGTCTATAATGAGCCTTCATAAATAGATCTACATGTATAATTAGCATATACTAGCTATACATATGTACCATTTTATATTTGCTAGAAGGATTTGAGCGCCTATAAAGTTGTGGGAAGCAATCATGTTCTGGATTCTCTATAAGTCTTAAGAATTTGTGATATAAGGAAACTATGGATTTATAATATAGGAGATTTAATAATTGCTAAATATTTATAAATAGCTATTTACTCTTATTTGTTACTGTATTAAATATGTTTATTTCATATGCCCAAAAAACATGACCAAAAAAAAAAGAATTGCTTTGAAAAAGTCTGTCTAAGACAGACGAAACGCGTCAGCGTACTACCTCTACCTCATTTGAAAGATCCGAGAGACCTATCTGTGCTATTAGCGCTATTGGATTGCAAGGAACTTACGGAGCTGGGAACTTTTACACGCTACATTGTTTCTGGACGGTATTCTTAGGGTGCGCACCCAATCTGAATGCTTGTTTGCCGTCTATATGGAACATCGTTGTTTGAGCACGTCGACGGAGAAATCGTGAGTTACTTATACTCCAACATTGCTCCCTTTTCTGTTTTCCCCAATTGGCTTCGTACCTCTGGACATACCACCGTTGGGAATTATTTACCTAAGTACTTTACATCGGAGTCTGGATCTAACACATTATTTACGATCATTCCTATGTTGGTATTGGTTCATATTCTATTGTCCCATGTAGGTCACGTATGGGATAACTATATGTGTTTATAGTTCTACAGCATCATTTCTGGGTCATTTTTAGGAGTGATTATCCCCATCTTTTGCTATATATGTTATATTTTTATTGTGGTCTTTTATCAAATAAACATATGTATACATATGCCTGCTGGGATTTTAAATTATATTTATAGATATTTATTTCTATGAAATTAGTCCCATAGAGACTTCATATATATTTACACATTTCACAGATACCAAGTGTTTATATTTTTTTCTGGTGATTATCTGCGCTGGTTGCTGTTTTCCTATATTTCATATGACCAAATAGACAAACTTTATTCACGCTCTTGTTCTAGTTCTGTAGTATTTCATCGATGTGTTTTTATATAATACAAGAAAAGAGGATAAATTCCTTTCTCTGATTCCATCCGGGGGACACTGCTACCATGGGGTTGTATGAGGGAACATGAGTAGGCACTCAAATAGTTAACTTATTTAACTTCCTGCCAGCAGGCTATACCCCCCTCTGCAAACCTCAGTGTGTAATACAAAATTCCTAAGGAACGGAACTCAAACATCCGAAGAATAACAGCAGAAGGGAGGGAACACAGTGTCCCCCAAATGGAATCAGAGAAAGGGATTTATCATAAGTATAAAAATCCTCTTTACTCCTTCATTCTATCTGGAGGACACGCTACCATGGGACATACCAAAGCAGCCCCCTAAGGGAGGGACTGCTCTGACAGTCCAGTCAGCAACACTGTGCGGCTGAAACTGGCGTCCGGGGAGGCAAGCACATTTATTGATAAAACCAAGTGAAGGTATGGACAGAGGACCAGATGGCCGCCCAGCAGAGCTGGTCCGCTGAACCCCGTTATGCGCAGCCTAACAAGCACCCCTGAGCGTGCAAGGATGGGCGGCAATACGACTCGGCGCAGGTCAATCGAAATGGTCATAGGCCTGCTTAATTGTGGACGAAATCCATGTAGCGATGGTCCACTTAGAAGCAGTCCAACTCCTTTTATGGGCCTCAAATAGTACGAACAGAGAGTCAGTCCGTTGAATGGCCAATGCCCACTTAACATAGATGCTGAGGGCAAGAATCATATCAAAATAAGCCAAGGAGCTCGGGCCTGCAGAGGCAGCAGCCTCCTGGAAGACTGGGACCCCAATCTCCTGGTTCCAGTGAAAAACCTGAAACCATCCTGGCTGAAAAAAATGGAACTGTTCTCAACACAACCCTATCATTGTGGAAGATGAGATAGGGGGACACCAAGAAGCAATGTCCAGGACTAAGTTTAGGGCCCAGGGCTTGAAGGGAAATCCATACCTCCAGAAAATCTGCTATTTTCTTTTGAAAGAAGATAGAGAAGGTCGACACTTGAAACCGTTGGGAACAAAATCAAAGACCTCCATCCAAGCCATCCTGAAGAAATGCTAGGCTGGTCTATTGGCTCGCAGCATGGTGTCTACTACTCGAAGAAAAACCTCTGCACCGCCATAGCCTGACCTCAAGACCATCATCATCAATTTATATAGCGCCACTAATTCCGCAGCGCTGTTCAGAGAACTCATTTACATCAGTCCCTGCCCCATTGGAGCTTACAGTCTAAATTCCCTAACATACACACTCACACAGAGAAAGAGGGAGACAGAGAGAGACACTAGGGTCAATTTTTGATAGCAGCCAATTAACCTACCAGTATGTTCTTGGAGTGTGTCATCAAATCTACAGGGCAGGTACTGGTAAAGAATCTAGCCCTGCTGTAGCAGGTCACCGCGAAGAGCAGAACCTTCCTGCTACCAAGATAAGAAAGTCTGTGGACACTATGTGACAGGGCCAATTGGGTCATCAGTGTCACAGGAAGCTGCCCTAAAAGGGCCAGCAACCTCTGGGACTCTGAAGGACTCGCTCAAAGGGTCCTACTGGAAGGAACGAGACTACAGCAGCCCCCATCCCAAGTGGAGTATCTGAAAAGTGTAAACTGTCATGCCCCGCCACCTCCTGAGGAGTAGCCTGAAGGGCCAAGAAAATGCAAGGAAACGTCTCCATGTCATCTTTCGGCAAATGACTTCTGCTGAAGGAAATGAAGCGACAGCTTGTTTCACATTAGAGTCATCCGCTCAATGCATTGACTCTTTGAGGGTTCAGATACATCACCCACCAGGGCAGAGTCAGAATTCCGGAAGCTAACCTTCCTCCACCGAAGATCTTTCTGAGTCAAAGTGCGAGGAGAGGATGAGTGGAACTATGGACGCTTAGTTCTGGGAGTCTCCAGAAACAAATTTAACTGGCCCAAGTCCCTAACAAAGGACGTAAACTAGGCAGACTTTCCCTGAAGGGGGCTTCTGCTTTTAACGAGGTGGATGCCTGACCAACAAGGCTCAGGTTCACACCCTGCTTCTGATTGTTAAAGGGGCGGTTGAAAGAGGGAGTACCCCAGTCAACGTTGGGATCTCTGCCCTCCTAGATGGCCAAGGACCAGCTCAAAACAATTAGGAGAGGAGAGAAGCCTATGCAGCAATGTCCTGTTTGAATTACAGCCCTGGCTGCCTCGATTGTAATTCCCTCCTGGGAATATACCAACTGTTGCAGAAAAGTGGGGAGATTTCTGTATCTTTTCTCTCCCCCGAACTGCTCCTTTCCTCCTCTGCAATCTGAGAATGCTGACCTAAGCCAGGCTTCTCTCTATGCATACATTTTAGTGAGCAGAAAACAATATATGCAACTACTTCGCTATATCTCATGTAAAACACAATATACTTCCTATTTTATAGCAAGTACTGTGTAATATAAAGATAGAATAATACTTAACCTATCCAAGCTAATGTATCAAGCAGCAGGGGGTCCAGTAGCAGCCAAGTCCAGCGGAGTTTGACTGCAAGTTTTCTTCTCCAGCCGATGCTTTGGCCCTGTGGAAGAAATCAACCTGACGATTAAGACAGGGGGAGCTCTATAAGAACTCCTCACTGTCTGCAGTGCCCAGCGGGCCTCCCGACTGCTTGTAAGGGTCGGTCTGCGGCGCTTCTCTCATTAAGCCAGCAGACCGCCTCTCTCAATGCATTAAATATATTGTCTAATGTAGCTCCACCCCCCCTCTCTGAGGAAGGGACTGGTGGCTTCCAAGATGGCTGCAGCCATCGCTTCTGGATTTCAGGGCTCTATGCTTTAAAGAGCAGTGCCGGTCCCCAGGAAATGATGTGGCCGCATCGTCTCCCGCCGCGTGCCAGCATCAGACAAAGAAGATAGGTGGTGTCTGTGAGAGCCGATGTTCTCACTACCTGACAGCGCTACAGCTCCTGTAGGTAATAGAGATAGGGGGCAGCCTTGCTGTCCCAGCCTATCTTCTTTACACTCCAACATAGTAAAAAAAATGGCCTATAGAAATAAATAAGCAGCAGCAAATAAAAGTCAGCTCAACTCCTTGAAAGAAGAGTACCTACCGAGCAGGACACCAGAGGTGCTACTCCTACAGGCACTCAAAACACACTGAGATTTGCAGGGGGTTGTAGAGGGGAGATATCTTATTTAACAGCCTGCCTGCAGGAAGTTAAATAAGTTAACTATTTGAGTGTCTACTCCATGTTCCCTCATACAACCCCATGGTAGCAATAAATAATTGGGATCATTTATTCTGAAGACACTAAGAAATATATAGCTTTCAAAAAGTTTGATAAGCCAAGTAAAACATGTCAGCTGTAAAAGTACCAACCATCTGATTAAAAAAAAAAAAAAAAAAAAAGACTGCAGAAGAAACAATACAGAGTTTAGGGCGGCGGTTCCCAAAGTGTGCGCCGCGGCTCCCAGGGGTGCCGCGGCGCTGTCACTGGGGTGCCGCGGGCCAGGCAAAAAAAAAAAAGAAAGAGCAGAAACTTACCAATCCGCGCGGCGCCGGGACCCAGCAGCCTCCTCTCTCCCGCAGCTGTCACTGACGTCATTCAGTGACAGCTGCGGGAGAGGAGGCTGCTGGGTCCCGGCGCCGCGAGGATTGGTAAGTTTCTGTTTTCTTTCTCTTTTTTTTTTGCCTGGCGCGGGGCAGAGGGAGGGGGGACAGAGGGCAGACCGAGGGCAGAGGAGGAGGGGGGACAGAGGGCAGACCGAGGGCAGAGGAGGAGGGGGACAGAGAGCAGACCGAGGGCAGAGGAGGAGGGGGACAGAGAGCAGACCGAGGGCAGAGGAGGAGGGGGACAGAGAGCAGACCGAGGGCAGAGGAGGAGGAGGAGGAAGACAGAGAGCAGACCGAGGGCAGACCGAGGGCAGAGAGCAGAGGAGGAGGAAGACAGAGAGCAGACCGAGGGCAGAGAGCAGAGGAGGAGGAAGACAGAGAGCAGACCGAGGGCAGAGAGCAGAGGAGGAGGAAGACAGAGAGCAGACCGAGGGCAGAGAGCAGAGGAGGAGGAAGACAGAGAGCAGACCGAGGGCAGAGAGCAGAGGAGGAGGAAGACAGAGAGCAGACCGAGGGCAGAGAGCAGAGGAGGAGGAAGACAGAGAGCAGACCGAGGGCAGAGAGCAGAGGAGGAGGGCAGAGAGCAGAGGAGGAGGGCAGAGAGCAGAGGAGGAGGGCAGAGAGCAGCGTGAGAGATGGCAGAGAGCAGCGTGAGAGATGGCAGAGAGCAGCGTGAGAGATGGCAGAGAGCAGCGTGAGAGATGGCAGAGGAGGGGGGCAGCGTGAGAGATGGCAGAGGAGGGGGGCAGCGTGAGAGATGGCAGAGGAGGGGGGCAGCGTGAGAGATGGCAGAGGAGGGGGGCAGCGTGAGAGATGGCAGAGGAGGGGGGCAGCGTGAGAGATGGCAGAGGAGGGGGGCAGCGTGAGAGATGGCAGAGGAGGGGGGCAGCGTGAGAGATGGCAGAGGAGGGGGGCAGCGTGAGAGATGGCAGAGGAGGGGGGCAGCGTGAGAGATGGCAGAGGAGGGGGGCAGCGTGAGAGATGGCAGAGGAGGGGGGCAGCGTGAGAGATGGCAGAGGAGGGGGGCAGCGTGAGAGATGGCAGAGGAGGGGGGCAGCGTGAGAGATGGCAGAGGAGGGGGGCAGCGTGAGAGATGGCAGAGGAGGGGGGCAGCGTGAGAGATGGCAGAGGAGGGGGGCAGCGTGAGAGATGGCAGAGGAGGGGGGCAGCGTGAGAGATGGCAGAGGAGGGGGGCAGCGTGAGAGATGGCAGAGGAGGGGGGCAGCGTGAGAGATGGCAGAGGAGGGGGGCAGCGTGAGAGATGGCAGAGGAGGGGGGCAGCGTGAGAGATGGCAGAGGAGGGGGGCAGCGTGAGAGATGGCAGAGGAGGGGGGCAGCGTGAGAGATGGCAGAGGAGGGGGGCAGCGTGAGAGATGGCAGAGGAGGGGGGCAGCGTGAGAGATGGCAGAGGAGGGGGGCAGCGTGAGAGATGGCAGAGGAGGGGGGCAGCGTGAGAGATGGCAGAGGAGGGGGGCAGCGTGAGAGATGGCAGAGGAGGGGGGCAGCGTGAGAGATGGCAGAGGAGGGGGGCAGCGTGAGAGATGGCAGAGGAGGGGGGCAGCGTGAGAGATGGCAGAGGAGGGGGGCAGCGTGAGAGATGGCAGAGGAGGGGGGCAGCGTGAGAGATGGCAGAGGAGGGGGGCAGCGTGAGAGATGGCAGAGGAGGGGGGCAGCGTGAGAGATGGCAGAGGAGGGGGGCAGCGTGAGAGATGGCAGAGGAGGGGGGCAGCGTGAGAGATGGCAGAGGAGGGGGGCAGCGTGAGAGATGGCAGAGGAGGGGGGCAGCGTGAGAGATGGCAGAGGAGGGGGGCAGCGTGAGAGATGGCAGAGGAGGGGGGCAGCGTGAGAGATGGCAGAGGAGGGGGGCAGCGTGAGAGATGGCAGAGGAGGGGGGCAGCGTGAGAGATGGCAGAGGAGGGGGGCAGCGTGAGAGATGGCAGAGGAGGGGGGCAGCGTGAGAGATGGCAGAGGAGGGGGGCAGCGTGAGAGATGGCAGAGGAAGGGGGCAGCGTGAGAGATGGCAGAGGAAGGGGGCAGCGTGAGAGATGGCAGAGGAGGGGGGCAGCGTGAGATGGCAGAGGAGGGGGGCAGCGTGAGATGGCAGAGGAGGGGGGCAGCGTGAGATGGCAGAGGAGGGGGGCAGCGTGAGATGGCAGAGGGGGCAGTGTGCCTGGTAGCAGAGGGGGCAGTGTGCCTGGTAGCAGAGGGGGCAGTGTGCCTGGTAGCAGAGGGGGCAGTGTGCCTGGTAGCAGAGGGGGCAGTGTGCCTGGTAGCAGAGGGGGCAGTGTGCCTGGTAGCAGAGGGGGCAGTGTGCCTGGTAGCAGAGGGGGCAGTGTGCCTGGTAGCAGAGGGGGCAGTGTGCCTGGTAGCAGAGGGGGCAGTGTGCCTGGTAGCAGAGGGGGCAGTGTGCCTGGTAGCAGAGGGGGCAGTGTGCCTGGTAGCAGAGGGGCATTTTTGCATACAACTATATAAGTATTTCTGTCGTGACTTAAATAGTTATTACAACTTTTTGACCCAACTACCTCTAAAACAGGACTGTTCAGTAATTATTTTGGAGGGGTGCCTTGAAAAAATTTGGAGACTAAGGGTGCCGCGAACTGCAAAAGTTTGGGAACCACTGGTTTAGGGTATTTGTGTTAACTACACCCTAGGAGAGATTTAACCCGACATAAAGGTAATTATATCTGGATGCTCCACTCAGTTTAAGATGGTCCATTGTATGACTTGGAATGGTAACAGATCAAACACTAATGCGGTTTTAAAATCCTTCTGACCTCAAAGACTTTGGGCACCAACAGACCTGTATTTGATTTTTGGGGTTAACGATGTGAGTATAAAGAAATTTGATGTTGGGCCGACAGTAAACGCTAATAATGTGCAAATCAAGCTAGATGAAACAATTGCTTTACTTGCTCACCTCAAATAACAGCTCTCAGGGTTGACATCCACTATGTAGTTCCTATGTTGATACTGTAAAAGAAAATTTAAAATCACTTACCGAAGTCTACTCTTGTCAATATGCACTGCATTGGATGGTCAGTTGTATGCCTTGTTGTTGTTGCACCACTTTCATAGCAAGATGCACACAAGTCGTAGTCGTAGCAAATTAAGCACTTGTATCGTCTGCCTCTGAAGTTTCCTTTTAAACATGCATCGCAGCTGACACCTGCAATACATAAAGACGTCTCATTTAGGAATTTTAGGAAGATCTAGTACTCTGTTTAAAAGGCACATTTTGATTCAACTTTCTAATTTTCTAATTAAAAAACTAGTTTGACCCCATTCTTGATTGGGAGTATTTTATATCTTCACTCCTAGAACAAAGTTTCAAGATTTATTCACCCAGGATATTCTGTATATTTCTCGCAAGCAGTGGAGACAAACATGTACTGGCATTGCCGAATTAGATCACTATAGTTGACAGATAAGCTTTATCAAAACCAAAGCCATCAATAGCCATGATCTATTTTTTATAGATTATATTTTTGATGTTCAATACCATGAATTGGACAACCCAGATTTTACTGGCCTTTCTTTTAAATGTGTGTTATGTAAAAAGGTATTTTGAAAACATATAACGTTAAAGGCACAACAGCTATAAAGGTTTGCTTTCAAAGATCACTTTTTAGTCCCCACGCTGTGACTCTCGCCTGAAAATGTAAGTTTACATAAAAATAATAGAACTGCCTTGTGCGATAGATTTTTAAAGCCGCAGTTGTGCAATACAGAATTCAAGGGGCAGTGTAGACCTAAATAGTGACTTTCCCGCATGTTCTGTTTGACAAAAATGGAATCTGTGTAGCTTTCTTTGTGCAAGACTCTTGTATATGAACCATAATTTTCTCCTGGTACTTCAGGAAGAGATTCCTGCCTTTTTTTAATAGAAAACATACATTGCCACCTGGATCATACAATTGGCACTTTTTAGTATCAAGCTTTAGACTTTGTAGTGGCCAATGTCTTCGGCATATGGCCAGGTACATCTAGGTCTTGCAATGTCTGTGATCAGAACAGATACGGGGGTGGAGGGGGTCCTGGATGTCTGGGCACTCAGTGTAGATCGCTACAGGATGCCCCAAAAACTAGAGTGTGGACTGGACTCCACTGCACTGAGTATAATCTGGCTATGCTCCTCCAGTCAACTAGGTGTCTTATCTAGTCACCATGGTGACTGGATTTTGTCAAGCCCTGTATTAGGGTAATAGTAGCCAGATACAAAGCATCTGGTGATCACAACTATCATGCTATCTGCAATATAAAATATAGTACCAGGCGGCACAGCATCAATACAAGTGAGTGGCTATAAGGCAGAAAGGCAGTGTAATAACGAGGTGAGCCTGTCAGCAAGCTTTTTAGAAATTAATTTCAATAAATTGCAGCTTTTTTGCAGCTGCCTTGGGGTCAATGCTGCAACCAGAAACGCAGTTATAAACCGTAAATATTTGTCATTTTAAACATCATCCCACAAGACGTTCTGAAATAATCAAATTGGTTTGAAAGAACATTTTAAGTAATTTACACCGAGAGATGTTAATGTAATTTTATTTTTGCTTCAATAAAGCATTGCCCCCATATAATTATGCAATACATTTAGCAATCTACATACTTTAATTAAGGAAATGCATTCTTCCACAGCATAGCAGAATATTGTAGGGAACACTTCTGAAATACATTTAACTGTTTAATAGCTACAATTCTATAATTAAAGTTAACATGACGGTCAAAATAAAATGTATCCAATTCAAATGCCAAGAAAAAGCCAACATTCTGTTGTACATTTTTTAATATTTAATAATGTATATATAAGATAAGGGTAATTGAAACTCTTCTGGCAGCCTGTTATGCAGAATGTGTATTAAAAGTAAATATTAAAACAAATAGAAACAGGAAACAATGTATCTCTGCCACTTGGCAATATCTCATATGCACAGACATAATCACACCACCACCAAGTGCTCTCTAACAGTCACTGTAAGGAGCGCTGCTAAATAATTAGAATGTAGAGTGACAATGGCAGTATGGAGAAAGGGGGTGGGTCATTTCCAAATGCAATTATGTTTATTTTATGCATAGTGCAAATTATACATTAGTAGACCATCTAATGGATACAATATGGCAGTTGTACACCGAAAAAAAGAATCCCCTGTTTGTGTGGAACAGTAGCTTTTATCCAAGTCAGCTGTATTTCTGCAATTAATTTTTGCTCATTTAAAGGTCTTTAAAACAATCACTTAATAATTTGGTAACAATCGCAGCTCTCATTTTCTTTCAAAAAGGTAACAATGACCCCTTTGAGACAAGTTTACTTTCTTCATGAAATATACTCAATAAATCATTTTGGTGCCAACACCAAGCTCTTGATCATAGAGAAAGATAATTAACATTAATGTAATGTACTTTAATGTTCAGCAGTCCATAGCTAAACATTTCCAGTAACATAGGAGTAGAAAGCCTCCTAATATAAAAACACGCATGGGTATAACTTAGTCAAAGAGTTAAGACTGCTTAGCAACAGGTGGTACAAATCACTGGTAACTCAAACAAAACACAATCCACAGTTCAGTTTTCCCTGCTGAAAGGACCACTAAAATCTAGAAATTTTCAGATTTGAACCATGAAGGTAAAGTGACATTCCAATGGCTGAAAAGCCATGGGTAGTTCTGTTTGAGAAGCACCTACATGACAACCTGCTGACAAAGAGTGAAATATCACATTGGACATAGGCACCTAAACATAAAACACTCCAGTTATGTTAAGTACCTTACTCAGCTCAGTATTAAACAGCCTTTGAAAGATCTTGGAAAGTAATAGTTTTACTTACTCTATAAGAAGCTATTATTTCTATTGAATTATACAGTATACAATTAGCAAATACAGTAAATTTTTCCATAATTAAGGACAATATATAAACTTCCAGTGCACCAAGTTTTATAGAAGCTATGTATATGAAGTAACAGATATGTTGATGAATTTTGTGGCAACATAAGTGTACTGTGTTGACCAACAGGTAGAAAAGTATATTATAGAGTTTGTTTCAGCACAACCATGGTAACAGCCAGGCCACAAAAAGCTACGCAAACAAAAGATCTTGCCATATTAATGATTTCTACAGCAGAGAAAGCAAGCCGAAGCCAGTTCCCAAGCAGCAAACACACAGGTTTTCAACAACCATGGCTATCAGTTACAGAACTGCAATTATTTATTTATTATTCTTTCACAATCAGGGAAAGTGTACATTGTGCACTGCTCAAAAGACCAACATATACCCAAAAGAGCATCTTAAAAGAAGAGTTTGGATATTTCATGTGTCTCAATATTTTATGTCAATAAATACAAAGATTCACTACTGAGATTATTGATTTTTTCCTTTTTAAAGGGAAATACTGTACTGGTCTATTCATTTCATATAGTATATTTAAAACTTGAGACTCGATATGCATAAAAGACAATACCACACAAACACAGCTATCAACAGTAACTTTACAGAGAGTTTAACAATTCGCATTGGTCCCGACGCCAGTAGAGCTTACAGACTAAATTATGTATCACAAACACACTAGTAAATTTCATTAGGGGGGGTCAATTACTTCACCTGTATGTTTTTGGACTATGGAAGAAAACCAGAGCACATGGCAGAAGCCCACACACACTGGGAGAATATAAAAATTCTGCACGAATAGGGGCCGATTCAATTGGCTGCAAGGTGTTGTATTAGCCCTGTACGCTGTGTTTATGCACACATTGCTGGCAACTACAGTAATGAAAACTTCGCTTGTTTTTTTTACTTGCACCTCATAGAGGTGGAAACAAAATAGCAAAGATCAATGTTAAAGCATTGTGTGAAAATACATAGCATCTTGCTGCTAACAGAATTGTCCCCATAGCGCCCTCTTCAGAACCCATGGTCCCAGAACTGTGCGGCAGCCACTACATGGGCCCACCTGTCTGCCCCAGACCACCTTTAGGCCTTAAATTAACTTTGTGTCTAATGGAAATATTCAGGGATGTGTATAAAATATTCTTAATACAAGATATAACCTAATTTTAATTGTGGCGCTATTAATTCTGTCTGTAAATCATTTGGTGTTTAGCCATTGTTTACCTCCTCCAAGAGCTCTGCTGTCAATCTAATATAAGTGTGTAAACCTTCAAGGTACAACAGCTTAGGGTCATAGCCTTATGGCACATAATGTGTGCAATATCATTGGGGCTGCGTTATGATGTCCTTGATGACATGGCCAGGCCTGGAATAGGCCAAAAAAATATGTCGGAGACTAGACAAATTGATAGCAGACACAACTCCCTAACTTTGTTCAAGGATTACAGAGAGGAATAAGGTTTTTGCAGCTTCGATGCACGTAAGGTGTAATGAGATGTGATGCCACAAAAGCAGCCATTGACCACGCCCCGCTCCCTCTAGGCACACCCCTCACCCAGACTGCACTGCCTGAAAGTAGGCAAGTATGACATTGGATAATAAAAAATATTTCTCCAAAAAAAATAAAGAGCATCCCGGTCAAACCGATCACAACTTCAATATGTTAAATAAACAACAAACTTCTGCTGGAAAGTAAAATAAAAACTACAGTGTAGAGTTGTCCAACACAAAACGTATTCAAACAAAGGCGATTTTTATTTTATTTTATTTTTAGGTGGGAACCTCAATACATTTACTTCACTTAAGAAACTCATCTTTTGGAGTGCATGTGTTCTGAAAGAAGACAAAAACAAGCAAAGGTGGTATTGATGTTACCATGGGCAGTTTGTTAGAACAACGAATTGCGCTAAACCACACCATCCCTTTCTACACAATAAACATTGTAAATAACCCATAAATGGGCCTTTGCTTTGCCTGTGACAGACTAAACCAGGTGCAGGAGAATACCATTTTTTAAAGTTCCAAAGATCATGTTAAATTTACAAGCAAGAAAATCTTTATTTTGTCTCAAGACAGAAAATTAAAAATACTTTCAATACAGAATTATGGCATGGCTCCTAACTATTGTAGCTGAAATATGTGAAAGCATGCAGAGTGCAGATTTCTGCATTATCAGTAATAAAATAAAGGCATACCCAGCTATTGTCATTGATAATGACATTAAATGTGATTTGCTCCATAAAATTCTGGAAACTGAACAAATAGAAACAAAACTTCAATGCAGCTGTTGATAAAGACAGCAAGTGTCATCCTACAAAAGTCCATCAGGAATAGACAAAAGTTAAGGGTCAGTAACACTCAAAATAACAACCTTCTTGACTTGAGCAGTCAGACATTTCCATCTACAATCTATGGCACTGGTATCAAAAGTCTGTGACCAAGCAAAACATACGTGTGCGTGAGGAAAGAAATTTAATTTAATGTAAATCGTCCTATTTAATTTAAAAAAAAAAAAAAATGTAGAAATGAAGGGGAGAAAACTACAGCAAATGTTTAGTTTTTCATGATTCATTACTGGTTAGCACTTGTAACAGATGGTATACTACTATGACCAGTAGCTACACTGAGAAAGTCTTCTCTTTTTTCCTAATTTTAAACTGTGCTCAATAGGGCAGATTACCTTGTTCACTTTCCACAAATACTGTCATACAGCCCACAATCTAAAAAATTTTTTTTAGGAGTACTGATTTAACCACTTGCTTTTATCTTGCCTACCTGAGAAAAATAATAGCAACACCTGAACTTGAACGGTCCCATTCATGTACTCATTTTGAAACAATGGTCACGTTTTTCTTTAGGGTGTGTTTAAACCTGCAATTACCAGCCATGATCTTACCTTTTGTGGCCAGTAGTGCAAGCACTTGGAGATTTGTTGATAGTAAAACTATTATAATAATTACTCCGATTTTATATAGTGCTAACATATTACATAGCATTATATTAATTACAAGAAGGCGGCAAACAACAAAATAGTAGGTAATCCAAATGAAAATGGGAAATTGTATCAACAAGATGGCTACATAAAATAAATAGAATATAGGAACATTCCAGGGCTAAGACTAGGTACACACTGGAGCTTTTTCAGCCAGCTATCAGGCCAATCACCAAATAAACGACCGCTTGGTCACACATCACATTCTAAAGTGCCGATTGTTGTTTCATTTGGTTGGTTGTACCGTTTAATAATCTTGCGCCAGTCACCTTCCGATCATATAGTGTGTATGACCTCACGATCTCCATAGAGTTCATTAGTCATCGTCTTTTCAGCCAAAGCCAGCAATGAACATGCCTTGGTGACTTGAAGGTAGAGAGTGCTGTATATGAAATAATTTGATCATTTGTTCTGAGACTGAATATTTTGTTTCAAAGTCACAGAAGCGAACGCAATTCGTAAGGACATGTGGATAGCTATAACAAGGTGGTTTTAATCAACGCGACAGGAATGAATGAATGACTGACTATTATGCTGCCATTCTCTAAACAACTAGAGGACCAGATGAAGAGCACAGATCTGAAGGTAAATCATGTCAGTGTGTGTACGCATGAATCGTCGGTCAGAAATTTCTTCAGTGTGTACCTAGCCTAAGGGTAGTGTCACACTGGCCATTTTTCCACAGTAATAATGTCAGTAAAAATCACAGCTGAAAATAGCTGCAAATTCTATTAAATGTTATTGGAAGATGTTACACAGCAATTGTTCATTTGTGGACACAGTGGCTGCTGCTGCAGACAGCAACGTAGTCCAACACTGAGGACTTAGTACATCACGGCTGTGCATTTTTACCATTGCTACAGTAAAATCGCTGTTCATTTTTCTTCACACCTCTATGGGGCGCAAGGAAAAATCAGTGAAGATTTCTGTAAAAATCCCCTTCCCCCATATGCTACTGGAAAATGCAGCTATACTCAAATCAATATATCTGACAATTAACTGGTACATATTCACCATTGTTAAGTACCAATTCACTCAACATATCAAACCTCAAAATCATAATAATGCTCGAAATATTAGAGTAGCAGTTACCAACTGAAATATCACTCATACATCGCTCATGAAAATCGTTAATTATTTTTGTAGTAAAAATCCATGACTGAATTTTTTTTTTTTTAAAAAAAAAAAAAAAAACATCACTGATATAACACTACTCCATAAGGAATAACTTATACCCCTTTCATACTGCAGTCTCGACCCAGGTTGCCCGCACTATGAACGATAAGACTCAGATCAGACAGAATGTTAAAATTTGGAAGAAAAAAAAAACACATCACAAGATGAGCCAATCAGAACAACTCTTGTGGTGTTGCCATGGAGAACCAGGTAGACCTGTGTTCAGTATGGACAGGGTCTAACCGGGAATTTGACAGGTAAGAGCCTCTGCTGCCCCCGGAAATATTTCTGGTTCATATACCCGGGATATTGCCAGGGCGGCAGTATGAAAGCAGTATTAATGGATTTTTTAGCTATAGCAACCTGTACCACGTCATCTGTGACTACCCAGTGAATGCAGAGCAGATAAGATAGGGAGACTGAGTACGGGCAATACGGGTCATGTCAAAGACAGACAGCAAAGTACACGGTTTCAGACTGAGGGAACAGTCGGAGCAAGAAGCAATATTCAGTGGTTGAGACAAGAAGAGTTCTAGACCAGTATTGATAGAATAATGAGAGAATTAAAGAAACAGACATTGTAATCACTGGTGATCAACAAGAGAGACTAAACAAAAATAGGCAGCAGTGTAAAAATGATCTACAATTGCTACCCTGAATCCTAGGCTTCCTATATAGTCATGGTCAAGGTGGCAACCGCTCTGGATTTGTAAGTAGCACGCTCATTGATAAAACTATTAAGGATGGATATGCTTTAAAACATAGCAACCTGTTAGAAGTCTACTTGCATCAATCTGACCTGCATAAGAGACTGATCTAAGAGAACCCATTGCATTCAACCACGCTATGTCACTGTTACTAAGTAGCTATTTAAAAATCAAATAAAAATAGATCTTACCAGAATACCAGAAAATAGACTTCTTTAAGAGAGAAATGTAAGCTGTGATATTTCCTTCCTTTTCAATTACATGACTTATGTTTTAACACAGTGGTCCATCATGAAAATTGACCAATGACAGAAATCTCTTGTGAGGTATTACTCTTTATGACATCACATGGTTCAAGCAAAGCTGCAAAGTACAGTATACTTATAAAACTACACAACTATTTACATAAACACGAGAACACTTTCCCAGGACTTCACCTCAAACAAGTTACTATAGGTGTATATGAAATACCAGAAATTAAAATATATGTTATAGTATACCACAGTTATGAGGTACAGTATTAGCATACATTTTAAGGGGGCACTATACCCCAAAATAAAAATGCACTTTGAATAGTCATATTTAAATAAAGTTACTTTTTGCCAAATGGTTTGTTTGCACACCCCCCTTGAAATTATGCCTCAGACATGCAGTTTTTCCTCCAACCTGCATGCAGAGTGTGCTAAAGCTACAGTATAGCCAAAATCTTTTGGACATGATTTCTTAGATCTGTTTTATAAAATGTTAATGAATTCCTCCTCCAGGACCCCTACCATTTGCACAATAAATACTTCAGGGGATAGGACAACGCAAAATGCAAAAAAAAGTGAAATCATTACTTCAGTCAAATATACATGAGGGAAGTACGACAAGTAGGTCCTCTAAATAAAAGGGTTAAGAAGCACTTACCTTGAGCAATAGGGGAGAGCCTCTCCAAACACTGCAAGCTCACAGTGCAACCACCCGCTGGCTTTTTTTTTGTAATGGCAGTGGGGGGTGTCACAGATTAACTATTTTGTACATGGCAAAGGGCAGGGAAGATGGTGTAGATGTGCCCAAAAGACGACTTCTCCTTTAAAATGATATTTTATTTTGGCTCACTTTCTAATAGAAATACAAAACACACAAATGGGCTCCCACTTTGGCTGTATCAAGGTTACTTTGTTCGTAACCAAATGCCAGGTACACGTTAAGGATTATTTAGCCAATTTGTTTTCATAGGGCACATCCATTATGTTAGGACATTTCAGCTTTTCATTAACACAACTGTGCAGCTTTCAACACAAAATATTAAGAGCAAGCTTTATTTGTTGAGAAGGCCAGAACACTTTGCACTTTTGATCTACAATACATTACTTGGATTCTGGGACTGGTGACGTTTTTGGCAATTTGAAGCATTTTACCAAAAATAAATGTACAAAACTTGCAAGAGCCTTTCCTTACACTAGACTTGACATTCCTTTTTTTTTTCTTTTATAAAAAAGAAAAAAAAATGCATGCTCCTTTCAGTGACTGTAATAGAGGGCCTAGTAAAAAAAAGTTAAACTATAGTCCACAAATACTTTGGGTATTGCAGACCTGCCATTCATGCACACTGCAGAACACTTTTCTAACTGTATTTTTCAAAGACTGAATAAGAAGGCACATAACTTTCCGCTTGTTTGTATGTCAAAAACGCAAAACAGCAGCAATTCATTGTCATTCATTTTTATTCTGGTTACCATAGCTATTCAGCTTTCTTCTTCACTGGTTAGAAGACTGATCATTTCTACCCATATAACTGCATATATTGCACATTGTGAAAATGGTCTCTACACAAATGCATGCAAGTTTAAAAATGCCTGTTTGGTCAGAGAACTTGGGATCACACAGGCTATTTTAAATTAAAGTGTCTTTAGTTGGAAAAAATAAATAAACCCTCGTGAGCAAATCTCAAGGCCATGTCTAGCTTCATGTATTTCTTTTTCTACTTTAGAACTGCAGTAGTAAACTGTAAATCCAAAGTTTGGGTTTCATCTTGATAGAGTGTAAACCAAACATGATATCCTTGTCTAATAAACCTGTGTGAGAAATACTCATCCCTTCCTGCAGCCACATTCTGTTAAGTGGAGAATGATTCTTCTATTCTTACATTTGTTATCATGGAAACATGCATGCACCTTTAAACAAAGTCCAGAATATCATTTAGTGAACATATATGCAATAAAAATATTCTAACTATTCCTGCAAGTTAGAGAAAAAAAATAATGTGTTGCTTTTAAAAGCACATGGGCGTTGGGTGAAGATAAGACACACATGCAAAGACATTAATATGCAGGTTGCTAGGAGAGGATATTCAAAGTCTATCAATAAACCACTAAATCAGTGCATCCTGAAATTATTTTATACACTCCCCTTAATTAACGTCTAATTTGTTTGACATATTATTAACATTTAAACACCATTTCAACATCATAATAATGCATTTTACCTAAAATAGGTTATGCATTTAACATAATACTGAACCTACTCGGGGGATGGTATAAGGCAAAGAAATAAAGGATATATAAATTAAAGCTACATAACAGGATGCAAACCATGTATAACAGGCACATATAACCCCAATTATTGCTGATGGCAAAACAACTTAAAGTAAAATCTGTTTTACTTATGACTTACAATTTTTTGGGGAGTATTTCTTTTTCACCAAAGAGTTCTGATGTCTAAAGCACATTCAACCGATATGACACCATATCTTCCCCCGCAAATGAAAATTGTCAATTACTCCGAGCCATATTTAAAATGACAAAAAATATTTTAATATTTGGAAGTCAATTTTTCCTAACATATGCCAAACACACAGATAGACCAGAGCATTTTCAGTACTATAGTTGTTCCACGCTCTCAGGATAGAACACAAAAAAGAGCCAAACCATTTGTTCTAGTGCCACCACACCCAGCACCACTGTCACTAGCGTTTGTTAGCCTTGCGGTTCAGATTTCAGAAACTTAAATGCACCACCGGTGCCATCTTCAAAAGCAAAGCTTTCAACTACAAATCAGGGGTTGCTGCCTTGCCATGCATAGAAGAAAAGTGTGATGAAATTGTTGGGGAGGCAAAATAAACACTGCTCTAATTTACAAAGGACTAACCCTTTTTTACACATTTACTGACCATATTTTTGTAGCCCGTGTTTATATTTTACTCTAATCACTGCTGCTATTAATGGAGACAGTTATTTTTAAATCAATAATGAACAAGTCTTTGAAGAGAATTTCCATATATCATTTACTAGTGAAGATTTGATACATGATTTTCTAAACTTAACAGAATGAAAATATTTTTATACGCCTCATTAGAATGCACCCAGACCTTGTCAATGTTAAATCATGACCTGAAAATACAACGGACAAGGGTGGATACATAGACAAAGTATTTTTCTCTCATCTAAATTGGTATATATTCAGATAAAGTGTCAGTTATGCAATTATAAAGATATGTTATATCTAGCTATAAAACTAAATTGTGAGCTCAAACCATTCCAAATCCTTTTCTTACTTTTAGGTTTTGAGCGCCATGACTCTAGATCGCCACTAACTAAAATGGGGTGTAGCACAGTGTTCTCCCGGGAAAATTTTGATAGACTGGTGGCATTAAGTAGCAGCCGGATGGGGGAAGTCTAATAGTTTGTAATAATATTATTATTATTATTATTATTAATATTAATGTTGGAGGTTACACACTTGCTGAACACATTTTTTTTTATAATTATTTTTTCCCCATGCCTGGCAGCTGGATCTGACTGCCTGGACTGGTCAGACTAGTGGTCAGTGGTCTAACACACTCTGCTGGCTGCTGTGCACACACAGTGCTTATTATAGTCTGTCCTATTATAATACGACTCCAAGAGCTGGGTGGAGCACCCGGGAAATAGGACCTGGGGAGAACACTGTAGCAGATGCAGCTGGATTTAGATACTCAGCTATAGAACAGATTGATTTCACAATGCAATATCCTCATACATTTCTTGCATGCAGAAAACAGAATTCAGTGATGCAAAATTACAACAGTCACCCAATTATATCAGCTTAAGGTCTGATAGGCATGAAGATGTATTCATAGTCTGTCCAAGGTCCTCTCTGAACGACCAAGAGGTATATTTACTAATGTGCGGGTTTGAAAAAGTGGACATGTTGCCTATAGCAACCTGACTGTAGCTTTCATTTATTTAGTGCATTCTGCTAAATGAATGGAATCTGACTGGTTGCTATAGGCAACATTGCCACTTTTTCAAACCCGCAGTTTATTAAATATACCCCCCCAAGTGTACTGTCAATGCATTTCTCCTAGGGCTCTAAAAGCCCTATTCTCAGTGCAGGTATAGTGGTAAATGTAGTTGAAACAGAACATACAAGCAGAAGAAAACCAGATATGTGTAGGAATTCTATAACACAAGCATGTAGTATGTATTTTTGTTGTTCTTTATATAAGAAGTATTAAAGTGTTACTCGGTCCAAAATCATATGCACGCATTTCAAAATTGAAGAACACTTCTCCTCCTGCAATGACATTTTTTAATCCCACTACTTGAGCGCTTAATTGCATGTCAGCAAAAATGATACCTCACCAAATGGCTTGGCTGGGATAAACCTAGTCTATAGCCTTTTATGTTGCTATTCCACCACTTCCCTCGCTGCAATCTATTGAAAGTCATCTCTCGAGACAAGCTTTTGCCCATCTGCTTCACAGGAGGTTTCAGTCCTCCCTAAGCTCGCCTTATGACACCTGCATTACGGTTTGACAGGTGTACCGCTCCAGTCAACCTTCCCACCTGCCACTGTCCTTGTCCCCACAGATCCACTTTAATCTGTATTATATATGATGTATTCTTCTCACTCAATTTCCCTAATTACAGAACTTTTAATTATTTTATTTTTCACTTTTGGGTTTATTTGCAGCATTCACCTTCTTACCCAAACCCACTGCTCTTTTGGCATAAACACTGTCCTATAACTTTTCATTTGCAAAGTCTACCTAACCTCACTCCCTATCATCATTGATTATTCATCTAGAACAGTGCCAGGTACTGTAGAGATTAATCTAGATCCCTACCACAGGAACACAAACTAGGTAAGAAGTCAATTAGCCTACCAGTATATTTTACACTGTGGGAAGAAAAACAGGAGCACAGACACCCTGGTTTAAATCCAACCCAATGCCTCAGCAATACAAGGCAACAATGCCAACAAATGTGGACGAGGATACTTCTCATTTGTGAGACAAAAGTTGTATAGATTAGGGTTGCAAAACTGCCCATACATAGCAATCAAACAGATCCAATAGTTATTTGTCTAAAAAAAAAAAAACTATAACTTAAATCAAAACATATGTTAAATTCTGACATTTTTATTTTATGCAAATGATGTCACCAACACGTGTTCTTAAAATCTTATGATTAGTCACACAGCTTTGTTGCACTTCCGGAGATGCACAAACACAAAATGATTACAAAAAAATAGGATAGCATCTATAATGCTTGCAATGGACTATAATCTCATTCATGCAATGTAGACTGTGGTGAAACAAAAAGAATTACACTACTATAACTAAATGTATGCAGTTTAAAACTGTAAAGAGAACAAAACTAATAATCCTTCAAATGACCAAAAGGTCCTGCGCTGATCCAGCCTGTGACTCAGTTAAATTTCACAGCAGTTGGAAAGACAGTGAAGAATAATTGCTACTGAAACTGTTTTAAGCAAGGAAATAAAAATATGAAAGCTTTAAACATGGTTGCACTAATATTGTCTCTATTCAAAGCATGTTTATCCTTATTAGGTATCAAGATTACAGAAAAACAAACAATAGGAATGTTTATCCTCCTGCTCTTTGAGAGATTACTTTTAGTTCTATGCCCTACCACTAAAGCTGGGGGCACACCACAGAAAACTTTGATTTTACCAACTACTGAAATTCCAGATGAGCATGCCAATTCATGTGTACACACCTACATGATTTACTTTCAGATCTGTGCTCCTCATCTGCCATAACCATCTGCTAAAAAGATTGTGACTACAGTCTACACTGCTGATCACGAGTGCATACACAATTCAGCATTTGCCTGCCCGTCATTGTTCCATCATTTATAGTGATTTTTGGTTTGTTTATAAAATGAAAGATATGATGTGCTTTGGAATGATAAAACATGATCGTTGGAGCAGACACTCTAATGCGATAACAGCCATTAATCGTGTGATTGGCACGATAGTTGCGTAAAAAAACGGTAATGTGTACCAAGTTTTAGTTTCTGCAATGCAGCCAATTTCCATTCTTACTGGGGAGTTTTGTTTTTTTAATTAGCCGAAATGTTATTCCACAAAATTCAGCTGTATTTTAAACTGAACACTGAAATCAACATTTCACTTTTCTTTTTTACAGCACTTAATTGCTATATATGTTGCAAGCTATATGAGAAGGGGGCATGTTTCTAAGATATATTATCTAACACATGCCATTTGTTCCAGAAATGCTTTATTTTTAATGTTTTTTGTCATTGGGAAGAAGAAGCATTTGCATTTTCCCAAGTTCTGACTACTATATGAAAAAGCCACACCTTGTTTGACTTGTGTTCCATGGGGCATATTCAATTGGCCGCGTTACTGTTAAAAGTAACGTGGCTTGCGCACTATTACTGTTATTACGGTAATAGTGTGCGTAGTTACCGTTATTACGGTACCTTTAACGCCGGCTATCAGCTCGCAGCTCAGGGAGCTGCAAGCTGAAATCCAGCTTAGAATTACCGTAATACCGGAAATACTCAACGCTGCATTACTTTTGCGAGTAACGTGGCTAATTGAATATATGCCCCCATGATGGAATTTGTAACCAACATGAAAAGCAAAACACACAGATATGTGGAGATCCCCCCATACTTGGTGATTGTATGCAGCTATTAGTTATAACCCTATTTTATCCCCCTTTTTTCCTGCTAACTTTTATCACCTAATTATCAATGACATCTGTATGTAAATAAGAGGGAGGAGACAGGTTCAGCAACTTCCAAATAAGAATAAACCCAATTTGAGTAGAGAAATATTTATAAAGAAAGTGTTTTTGTCATATCAAGTATTACACTAAGAAACACACATGTATAAGTAATGATTTTCGTATCTCAATACTTCTTAAAGCAAAGCAAATGTTTCTTCTTTTCAAATGCAAAACAGGTTGTTTTTTTAACTAAAGTTTACAATATTCAACTGGTACAATCATTCAAGAGCAGTGATGGGCAACAGGCGGGCAGCCTGCTCCCAATCTACTAAGAACATGGGCAGCCAACTTCTGCATCACACGACCTCCTCTGCACAGTTCAGGGAGGTCACGCAGCATACCCAGAGAAGGAGGCAGTGCACCGTGCTCTCCCTCCTTCCTCTGTGCAGCCCCTTTGAAGACTGCCCCTGACACGTGTGGTCTTGATCTAATACAACTGAAACATGGCCCTTAAGATGTGTCTTGGTGAGGATGTTTATACTGCCTCTATTCCGAGTTAATGGAACTCTTTAAAAATGGAGGAAGCAGAAAGCCAATGTAAATGGTCCCGAAATAGTAAATAAACTTCATATTCTATGGGCAACACAGCACTGGGGTCATGAGTTCAATTCCCGACCATGGCCTTATCTGTGTGGAGTTTGTATGTTCTCCCTGTGTTCGCGTGGGTTTCCTCTGGGTACTCTGGTTTCCTCCCACACTCCAAAAACATACTGGAAGGTTAATTGGCTGCTATCAAAATTGACCCTAGTCTCTCGCTGTGTGTGTGTGTGTGTGTGTGTGTGTTAGGAAATTTAGACTGTAAGCTCCAATGGGGCAGGGACTGATGTGAGTTCTCTGTACAGTGCTGCGGAATCAGTGGCCCTATATAATTAAATGGTGATGATGGTGATGATGATGATTCTATTTATAAAAAAAAAAACACAACTTCACTGTAAAACAATTTTAGCATTTTTAAAATAGTTGACAATATGGTTTAGTTTTATGTTAAATGATTGGGAGCCAAAAATCCACCTTCTAAATGAGCAGTAATTTCAGAACTGAAAGGCCTAAGTGAAATTGCAGGACAGAGACCTTCTGGTGGAGAGATACCTCCATTAACATTTCCCTTCTTAATTCAAAGATTATTTACAAGCTTCTGAAAGTTTTGCACATGCGTATGTATGTGGTAAAATAAGACAATGCATGGACTACTGCATTGGATCTTTGAGGTTGTGTTAATTTGTTGTCGTCCCTGGCACTGGAGTCCTTGTCAAGACCAATGGTATGATGAACTCTAAAAGCTATGATTTTCTGGCAGATAACTGGTTACCAGAGGCAAAACTGTGACTTGGATGTCTCCTCCAGCATGACCCCAAATATATCTCAAAAGCACCAAAAAATGGTTGACATAACAAAATCAACATTTTGCAAAGGCCATCTCAGTCTCTAGACTTAAACCACATAGCAAATCTGTGGTCTGAATTGATGAGAAAGGTCCATAAGCATAGCGCTAAGGGCACACGAGTAAATACCTAGAACTGATGTGAGTGAGTTCTCTGTATAGCGCTGCGGAATCAGTGGCGCTATATAAATAAATGGTGATGATGAAATGTTGCATTGAGGAATTGTCCAAGATCCATCCTAACGTGTTTTCCAACCTTTCTACAACATATATGACAAGGCTTTGCATTATCTGTGCCAGAGGAGGTTGCACCAAGTACAAGAAAAAAAGGATGTAATCATTTCAAAACTTCTTTGTAAGTGAAAAATGTGTTACTAACCAGGTAACAGTATGTGTTTTGAACAAATTGTACTAGAAAAAAAACCTGAGTTTTCCACAAAACAATGTTGGATATAATGTGCCAAATAAATGGGAAACTATTTTTGCAGAGTTTCAAGTGAATGTAAAAGAGTGACTGGTCACTGTAGTTGCACAGCGTTATAGACTGCTGTGCTGGGGAGGTAATGATGCTGATAACTAGCTCCCAGATAATGCAGTAAAGAATAAGCGGTCATGGACCTTTTGAAGAGAGGGCAGAGGGTACAAGTGAGGACATACTCTGGTTGCCAGGGTACTTTTCTTAGTTGTCATGGTAACCAGCCGTGAATTCCCTATATACATGCGTATTTTAGAAAATGCTCTTATGCATATTAGAAACATGGAAGGAAAAAGGGACTTTCTATAGAGAATAATAGATATTGCCAGGTGAAAAAAATCCAATTAACCAAATAGGTTGTTTTGATTTCAGTTTCTGTTCTTTGTAATTTGCATGACAAAATAGCAGTATGTTTAAACTTGATAAACTGCACTTATTAACTTGTGGGTTGGGACCTCCTCGCATCATGAAGCTTTGTGTTCTCTGGATTCTCAATATTGCCTTATTTAAGGGCTAGTTCACACATAGTAGTACAGCATGCACTGATAAAATGGGTAAAAGCACATAAAACTAATGCACAATTTAGACATGTTTTAGTGATGAATTTTTCAATGAGTTTTTATTAGTGTAAGTACTGTTTGCGTGCGCATATGAGGGATAAGCCGTGTTGTGATTTTTAAAATAAAATGATAGGCATGAGCTTATAAGAAACCATTCTTCTTTCTCTTTTTTTTTTATGTGCTATCCAATGTTAGCGCATGGAAAGTGCATTTAAAGCAAATAAATGTGAAGCCTCAAGGACTTGAAATACAAGATGCCTTTTAATAAAAGATATACTAGTAACAATGACAAACTTATTTAAAAGATTCATTAGCTTATCAAAGCAGACAATATTGAAATGATCACTAAGCCTAAAATATTGTCTTGTAAAAGTAGAACCAATAAAAAAAACAGTTATGAAAAGGTTTTAGAATCTCATCACACTGAAGATTATTAAAGTGGATAACATGGAAGGAGCTCTGTCAAGATATGACAACTTTTTTTATACATTTATGACTGTTTATGCTAAAACACCATATCATGCAACCAGATTACAGGAGCTTTATGCAGTGTCGTTGGCCACCGTTTGTACAATCTGGCTATTGACTTACTGGATTTATGACCATGGTCTTAAAAACTAAAGTCAATTTGTTTTCCCCCATCGAGGCAAATCATTTTGTTCCAAAAAAGCACGGGTTGTGTGGACACTGCAGTCCATATCCAAGAATTATTGATTACAAACTGCTTACTATGCATTGTAGATGGAAACCCAATGTTATTAATCTCCAGTTGATAAAGTATGCCAATGCTAAATATATTCTGTATTTGTAAATACTTCAAAATTCCTGTTCTTATTCAATCACTTGTGTTTTATGGTCAGTGATCCTTAAACATTGGCATTTTTTGCCTCTTGTAAGCATATCCTAGATACTTGTGTGATCACTTATGTCATTATAATATATCATATTGCATGCATTGCCATATTTGGCCGTTCTCTAAGTGCTGAAAGATTCCATCTGTCTTTATTTTACTCATCACCATGAGTGACAAATGGATAGATCAAAATGAGGAGCAAATAGGGCCCAGCGACGGCAGTCAACCCATGACTGCACAAAGTGACAATAGCATAGTGACTATTCCCAACATCCTCCGGTTTATCAGGTTTGCAATATGCATTTGATTTGATCTAATTTTACCAAATTACCTGTCCAAAGGCGATAGGCCATTTTAGAGTTTACTGCGGTTGGCGTCAGAGTACTTAAGAGATTTATATATTGGGTTGCAAATTAATTGGATGTCTTTTGATCCATGCAGGTTCAAAACAAGTGCTTGCTTTTTACTGGTCCTTCTCTCAACATAAACTAAGTTCTTACCCATAAATAAAAAATGCTGATGAACAAAAATGAGGATTAGAAGAATACACACACATACACATATATATATACATATATATATATATATATATATATATATATATATATATATATATATATATATATATATACACATACACATAAATATAAAAATATGTGTGTGTAATATATATTACACACATAGTTCTTGCAATAAGGCATGGTCATATGTCAGTGTTTGTAGCTTTCATAATCCCTAATACAAGGAAGTGAAAGGTTTTCAGACAACAGTTCATGTGGCCTTCTTTTCTTTAGCTTTTTGTGACACAATAGCACCTGAATGTATTTGCTCTAGCCAAGTGTGTTACTTATTATTATTTTTCTTTAAACTAGGACCATTGTTAACCTCTATACTTACAGTGGGCCACAGAATTATTGGCACCTTTCATAAAGGTGAACAAAAAGCAGTATAAACTAAGCAACACAAGTAAAAGGCAGCATATCACGGGAAGAGTATTGGAAAACTATTCTAATACAATTATTTAAAAAAACAAAAATACTTTTACATGACCAACAATACCTTTTTTCACTTAAAAACAATTTTCAAAATGTTCTTGGAAACCCATTAGGAAGGATCTTGGACAATTCCTTCATGTAAATTGATTTTAAGATCTTGTCCCTAGCGTTACGCTTATGGACTTCTCTCCTTAATACAGCCCAAAGCACCAATTCCAAGGAGCTGTAGGAGGATAAAGGTGAGAATGTATAACTGTACGTACTGCGCGGGCATATGGCTGCATGTGATGTGGAAATACAGTGTGGTAGCACAGTATTTGTACAATATAGATATGGACACAGAATACAATAACCTGGGCATGGATCTTTTCAGGGCTGAAGCAATCCAGAAGACGGGCATTATAAAAGTCACCTAACTTTTGAGCGCTTTTTCTATTTATCAATGGTTTTACATTTTTCCCAGGGTTCTTATAAGATCCCGTTGGCTCCTGGAATCTACAATATTTTTCCAACTCTGCCACTTATTTTATGTTTTCAGGTGGCATATGGAGGGTGGAATAAACTTTTTCCTGTTTAATATGTAACTGGTCAAAGTTATAGGTTGGCCAAGTATGATCTGCTACATTTGTATTCTGTATGGCCACATATGCTAATGTGCACATCAACCCTCTTTATTTTTATTGTGACTGATTTTAAATAAAAAAATTGCTGCTCCTGATTTAAGTATTTACTTAGCATCATAATAGCCTATGTTCATTGACCACTCCATGCACATACAAACTGCACTCGTCCATCTATGCCTTCCCTCATTTCAACCACTTTTACTCACAATATCATAGCATAAAATGTTACTGCAGCCTAAGACATGAACATGAACATGTCACACAAGTACAACATGGTCTAGACATTGACAAATTTAAGCAGGATTTGCATTCTGCTGCCATGGGCGAAAAAAAGCTGTTTCAGGTAACGATTACATCTCTGGTTGAGAACACTATTAAAATCAGTTGTCATGTGACAATTAGGAGGGACAGTTTAACAAGTACATATTAAGACAGGAAGCTAATACAACATTCAAGGTGGTTCTAGCCCCTGCCATACCACCAAAAATACATATACTTTCAAAAATCTAAAAACTTTCACATAAAAAAATGAAGCATAAGTGTGTTTTAACAGCAATGTCAGTGGCCACAAAATCATAAGCAGTGATGCAATAGCAACTCAAACCCATTATTTGCAGCTATTAAAAGGTAAAAATATACCGTTACCAGTAATTGTTCAAAAGTTGAGAAAGCAGATAAAATTGAAATGTCATGTAAGACATCTCTTTTTGGTCGAAACATAAAATGTCTTGAGGATTATCATTAAAAGCACAGCATAAAGCTCTATACGTTCTCTGTGTAAAGCAGACGCAATGACATTAAAGGAAAACTCCGCTCAAAAGTAAAAGTGTAGTCATGTAAATATATCTTTTAGTCATATATTATTATGCAGAGTTGAATATGACACAAAGCTACTATTTGAATATACCGTATTTTTCGCTCCATAAGACGCACTTTTCCCCCCCAAAAAAGTGGGGGAAAAAGTGTGTGCGTCTTATGGAGTGAATACTGCAGAAACTCTCCGTTGAAACACTATTTTGATTCAATCCGGCACCCTTAGACCGGAAGTGGAGAGATTTGCGTTCCACTGTGGAACGCAGGGTATCCGCAGATCTCCGCTTAGACGAGCTTGAATGCTGCGATCATCCCGCCCGTTCTGGAGGACACTCGATCCTGGTCTTCTTTTGCCAGGCTGCATTCTCACGCATCTACAATCATATTTAGCGTGAGTCCATGTTTGACATTTACATCCGGAACACGGTATTATTTTCTGAGTGCTTTTGTATGTGTTTTTATGTTTTTATTTGTGTATCTCTGGTCTGTATGGCCATTTTGTTCAGCCATTAAATTTTAGATTATTACCTTTCCCTATTTCCAGTCATTTATGGGACATTTTCATTATCCCCCACTCTGTTACTATTCTAGTATCATTTTCATTCGTGTTGCATTTTTGATTATTGCATCCTCTCCATCCGATTTAGTTTATAGTTTTTTTCATATTGCAAATCCGCTGACTGCCACCCCCCCCCCCCATTTCTCTTTCCCTTTCCTTTTGAGGTTTTATCCCAAGCAAGTGTGGACATATTGAGACTTTCTGATTTGAGCTCCAACTGCCATTTGAGAGACCTATTCACATTCATGTGAACCACCAGCTTTTATATTGCTATGTGTGTGTAATCATACGAAAGCTTTATTATCATCCTTTTTTGTGCCAATACCCACTGTCAATATATATTTATTAAATATTTTATTACACTATTTGGTTCAGAATACTAGGTGCGTCTTATGGTCAGGTGCGTCTTATGGAGCGAAAAATACGGTAACTATATTAAAAGCAGAGAGTTCAACAGAGCCCTGCTGCATCCTAAGGCAATGTAAATAAGCACCTCTCTCCTATGATAAAAGTAGAATAGGCCTGAACAGTACAGAAAGGAAGTCTGAATGCTACAGCAATGTAAAAGATACAAAAAGGGCAAGTAGAAACCAATAACGTTATCTGAAGATAGAATACCTATTTTTCCAACTTCCAAAATGTATAAACTTACAGTAAGTTACACTGTACTGATGAATCGGTATGGATTCAGCGTGAGCAGTAAAGATACGGTATCACATCTTAAATTAAATTTTGACAATTACATGAACTGCCATCAATGAGTATTAATTAAGCTGCTATCAATATTAATATAAAATAAACATAAAACATCTGATTACTAACTGTACAACTGAATATGATAACACTACAATCTCGACAACAGAACAAGTAGTAAAGCGGACAAAAAAACCAAACAAGCACTGTATCCCGACTGTAAATGGCTTCTCCTGGTTACTAGGTGAATGATATAACAGGGACGGAGTCCACAAATAATCCAAGGGAAGCCATTTATAACTACTAAAGTAGCTGTGAAAAAAAGTGAATGAATACTGCTGTTTGGCGATCATGTCATATACACAGATACTGTGAAAACCACTTCAGGAAGGCTGCCTGTAGCCCTGTACAGAAATTTAGGGGTAATTTTCAATTATTATTTAGCATTCTTTAGGTATGTTGCTTCAATTATGGAAAAACAGGTGAACAATGCAATTAAATAAAATAAGTGCTTAAGGATTACACTAGCCATAGTTACAAAAGTTGTGTTCTGTAATAGAGAACCGTCAAATTCCTTAAAATGCCAGTGAAGGTGGAGACTATAGTGGGAGGACAAATCACAAGTGGCAATCTGCAATTGCCTCCTTAGCTGGTTTCCAATGGGCTGTAAAAAACGGAAAAACCCCAGAATGGAGCAGCCACCAAGGATCTAGTAGGCTTATAAAATGTAGATATAGTAAAAGGTTTTAGATAGAGTCGTGGGGGTATATTTACTAAACTGCGGTTTGAAAAAGTGGAGATGTTGCCTATAGCAACTACACAGATTCTAGCTAGCATTTATTTAGTACATGCTAGAAATCTGATTGTTTGCTGTAGGCAATATCTCTACTTTTTCAAACCAGCAGTTTAGTAAATATACCCTCAAATCTCCTATGAATAGGTAATTTATTTGCTGCTTAGTAGATACAAAATCTTTTAAATGAAACTTATTTTAAGGTCATTTTTAGCCTTTACATTTTTTTTTGCACACTTTTCAATCCCTGTATTAAAATGTCAAATAGTCATTCTTGTTCCAAGACCTTGTGGTTGTCGGGAAGGGAATTCCATAGACAGTAGAGCAAATATCAGTTAGACTATATATTGCAGTTGAATTGGAACTAGCATATTAGCATGCTTGAAAGTATGCTGATTTCGGGATAATTATAGGTCCACGTCTAGGAGATCAATTACAGCAACAAGCTTCTTTTGAGATGCCAATAAAATAGGTGAACAGCAAAGTGCAATGTGGAGTTACTGAGTTAAGAAACTCTTAACACAGAGGAGGAAGGAGAAAGCAGGAAATGTTTAGAAGCATGTGAGACAGGGTTGGACTAAGAGCTGTGATTCATGCTTCACTCAGCACAATACAGGAGGCTTTTAACTAGGCCCAGCACCAAAGCAGGCCATGAGGTACAAAAGAAAGAGCAACACACAGAACATATGCAGTTCTGCAAAAACAACAGGATGGGGAGAACAACTTTTTTTAAAACAAAAAAAATAATAAGTCAAGAACCACAAAAAATTAGTATAAAAATCTAAAAAGATTACAATGACAAAGTCTAAAAACGACGACCCCAAATATAAAGTGAAATCAAAAAGGAAGTTTACAATTCACAACATTTGATCAGTTTGTTGGAGAGTGTGCTGCAGCATTTAAACTGCCTAAACAAGGTGGAGCTTCCATGGAAAAAGACCAACACCTGTGCAGCAAAAATTAAGGTTAATTTGGGGAGGGGGCAGGGGGGATATGAGCAAACATTATTCCAGTATACTGTATGCACCGTTGTTTGGAACTTTGCATTACTAAAAATGAACTACTGTAACCCACACAAGGTAACTACTATATGTCTTAAGCTCAAAATACTGCATCTTTGAAAACTGTGTGATATAAAGTGTGGGAAAAGGTGGTGTTAATGCAGCGAACTGGACCTATTCAAATACATTAGGGATTGAAGGAACCGTGGGAAAAGTGTAATACCAGGGGATGTTAAATGGGGGATTGACTGTATATAACTTTCGTTGTGTAAAATCACACATACTCCTAAGTAACTAAAACAAACCCAATATACCAAACATACCCAAAATATAACACTTATGTCACTCTGCTATATGCTGTTACCATTTCCATGATTAGGAGTAGCAAAAATAGTGTAAGCAACGGCAAGTCAAACCAAACATCTAGCATCACATTTAAGAAGTAAAATGTAATAGTTTACACTCAAGAAAGGGTTGGTTTAAACTTTTCTGCTTTTTGAAGCTTTTTAAACATTAAAAATTAGTCAAAGGTGCCTTCTCTAGACTTGTATTCTAAATTTTATAATGCAGCACATTAATTTTCTCATGTGTATTGATGAGAGCAATGCATGAAGAGTGCATTAACGAATCTAAAGCACTGTTAGTTTTCATAGTTATCCATTTTTCCAGTACATATGTGTGAACAGGACTTAAAACGTAAAGTGCTTTGTCTTTATACAACTTCATTGACAACGCCGTTCTCTCTTATTACCATGGGTATTCTCTGACAAAAATTGTTTATTACAATTTATTAATTCTATTACATGTCAATGTTGTCATAATGCCTGCATCACAATAATGGCAATTCTGGCCTGTCTTTTAAGCGTACGTTATAAAGAAGGAGTGCTTTACTTATTCCCAACCTGCTATAGTGCTTGCTGTTTAATGTATACCTTCTCCTAACCAATGTACCATAGATCATTTAAAAACTGCACCCTTCTGATTCCAATCTCACTGGGGGGAATTCAATTGGCCATGTTACTTGAAAAAGTAACGCGGCCTGTGCACTATTACCGTTATTACGGTAATAGTGCACCCTGAGCTGCGAGCAGAAAGCCGGGTTATTACGTGGCGGTACTTCGAGAGGAATTAAATTCTCCCCATAGAATTCAACTGTCAAACAACTGAAAGACAAACCTAAAAAATGCAATAATCTTTTCCTAGAATACCATATTGGTAGATGCGAGCTGGACTTCCACAGTCATAGTATTAAGAAACACATGCATGTTTGAATAAACTACTGTATTAACGCTATCACACTCGGTACCAGCATCCAGAATTTGTGTAATTATTCTCATTGTTATACATTTATATGATGAGAATAATTCAGGTACTCTCCAATAAATCAGTTCAGAACAACAGAAAGCAGCAAGCCCTGGGACAGGAAAGCACAACAAGCAGCACTTCACTCACAGTCAACATGCCCAATAGAAAGTACATGAAAAATTATACACAAAGGTGTTTTCCACAGTTTCACCTAATGGAAACAAGTAGTTTGACAAACCCAACATAATCAGATGATTAATCATGTATATGCAAGCATGATTTACATGACACTTAAAAAAAAACAAATACAAAGTCTCGGGACTATTTCAGATTACTTCTTGACATACCACTTTATTCTTGTAGAATATATTACTTACATTTCAATGTTAAGTAAATAAAAGGTGTGCCACACGCAAGACATTTTTAGGCTCCCTGAATGACTGACTCCTGAGACTCACACAACAGCTCTGAGCTAAAGCATCTCATCATCTTAGGGATATCAAAGGAACTTAAAAAAAAAAAAAAAAAAAAAAACACCTGTCACCTAAAAAAGGCAGTCTATCATTTCATTAGCAATTTTCCTATTAATACCCATGAGACACTGGATCCTACTGAATTGATGGCCTATATTTTAAAGTATATTGGTTCAGTCCATAAAATGGCTGCCTCCACTGTGTGAAGGCAACAAGTGCAATGTGAAAAGAAATTAAAGATAAAACAACTTGAAAGTGTTAAACGGATCACAACACAAAAGAAAACCTGTTTTTACTTGGTGGAAAGTTAAAAGTTTACAATTTCCATGTCATATTGAATGTCATACATTTCATTTATGTCATAAATTCAGAACTCTCTGATGATAACGCAAGGATTCTAAACATCCCACTGTTTACAGAACAACCAGGTAATCAGCTTATGAGAATAGCATACATATGCTCATAGGTGTGAATAAATTTAGCAGTCTAAAAAAAAAAAAAAAAAAAATACCAACTATATTTTTAACATTCGATTTGTTTGATAACAAAATTTCTATTTACTCAAACCAATAAATATTCAAGTTACAAACAAGGTGACATTGTTAATTACCTGATTATTTAACCAGTTGGTGTTTGTTACAACAGATAAATTACTGCAGAGTAATATGACAAGCCAGAAGTATTCTTTAAAACAACACATTGCAGTGTGGAGGGCTTAGACCTGCCAATTAATGCATTATTCAAGTATTCTACACAGTAAAATGAGAAATTATACCACAAATACACTTGAGTGGTCATCTCACCATGGACCCAAAAACTTCATACTTTTTCTAAATTAGATTTTATTTCTCTTAATTTACTCGTGTGCCATCTCTCCTGTTTATGAATACAGAAACTGCCTATTTGTATGCAATACAAGAAAACAGAACTATAATTTGGCTGCCTAGAGCCACATGATCCATCTAGTCTGCTTATTTGATCCTTAGTTTTCTTCAAATAGAGGATAGCTTCATGTCTATGCCAGATTAAAAGCCCCATGCCAACCCTGTTGAAAGGCTATTGCACCTTTCTACTAGCCTTTCAGTAAAGTAAATGTTTCTCAAATTTCTCCTATGCATGCTACATCCAGTTTTAGTGCATATCATCTTGTTTTAATACTTATCTTCCTCTCTGAAATGATATACCCCTGTACCTTGTTAACGCCTGTGATCTTTAAAAGCTTGTATCATATATCCCCCTCTCGCTCCTCTGGTCCAATCTATCCTTATTGAGGTCCTTGAGCCTTTCCTTGGCAGATTTGTGATGGAGCAAGCACTATTGTAATAGCCATTCTTAAATCCAATACATAAACAGACACGTCAATAAATCTATGTGTCACCTCCATAATGCAAAGCACATACACAGCTCTCCACAGTATACAGCATCAGTGCAGCCTGCCTAAATACTGACACATTGGTATAGTCCTAATAAAACTCCCCAACATAAATGCACCAATATATGTGAATGCTGAACACAAGGCATTGCCACACACATGTAATAGTGAAGTGAAAAGCTCCTGTGCCGGTGTGTACATGGCTCCCCTCCTCCCTCGGATGACAGTGCAATCCCTCCTCCAGGGCCTCTCCCTCCTGTCCGCACCGACCAGTCACCCCCACTGCACAGCCACCTGA
Source organism: Mixophyes fleayi (assembly GCF_038048845.1). Lineage (NCBI taxonomy): Eukaryota > Metazoa > Chordata > Amphibia > Anura > Limnodynastidae > Mixophyes > Mixophyes fleayi. The sequence continues at coordinate 178,963,480 of NC_134402.1, forward strand.
GGGGGTACATGTATGTCTACACATCCACCAATGTAGGGGAGCACATAGTACACACGTGTGTAGAGTGGGACAGGGGCGGACACTCTCCCGGAGCCGGGCCTCAAGCCTCGGCCTGGCAGTGAGGGTAACCAGGGGAATCCCGGGGGTAGAGCGGGGACAGAGTGAGCACATGAGCGGGTGACAACTGTGGATAAGGAGGAATAGAACAAGGCGACATGTCGCGACTACAAGGCCAATAGGACATGGGGACAGGAGCCGGCTGCACCAGAGGGAGGAGGCCCGGGGCCTGGAAGCACAGCACTGTGTATACAACGTGTATGTGCACAGGTGCTGGGGCTGTGTGTGAGGACACCTGTATACACCGAGCTGAGGGACACGGGCACCGGATCCCCGCCTGTGTCCTCCCTCGGCTCTCACCTTCATGTCGGGACATCCTATCGCTCAGGCCGCCGCCGCTGCAGCTGCTTCTCCGACTCCTCCTCCTAGTGAGAGAGCAGAGTGTGTGTGCTTCCTCCACACCCTCCTCCTCTTCCTCCTCTGCCTGACACCAACTGACAGACTGGGGGGTAACAAGACTCACTGCACGGGGCGACACACTCACTCAGCTAACATAGACACTCACACAGGTATACATATAGAGCAGATGTTATGTATAATGCACACATCATGCGCAAAACATGGTGACTGGGAATTTCTAATCTAGCTTACCCTGACATATATATAATAAATATATAGAGGCTTCAACACCAATATTGACCTTATATTTATCGTAAAAGGAAAGAAGAATATTCTATGAACCTGTTGATATAATTTATAATATACCTAGGTTAAAGTAGATAAACATAGCTCAGGTAATTTACTTTTTTGGTTTGTAGATAGGAAAACCAATAGCTTCAGATATATGTTAATCCTAGAACACATTACTTTAAGGCAATGTTCATATATGTGCTGTTGCCCAACGTGCATTCTTAGTGGGCACACCCCACATAAGCTGGAACAAAAATAAAATAGTCACAGAAAAGGCTGGCTGCTCACTGATGTTGTGTTTGAGTCAAAAATATGTGTATAAATGTTATGCACTGAACATGCTTTGGCTATGCTGATCACATGCCTGGTTGATATGTGCTGGATGTGTTCACATGCATTTTAGAATGCAACCAGAAAAAAGGGGCAATATGTCCCCTCAATCATCCCCAGCCCTAGACACCTAGGCCGGTTCACTTTATTAACTGGGACATCACCAGCATGGAGTCCTGTCATAGAGAAACCAGCCCAAACTGATCAGTGCAGGACTGAATCCTCTATTTTTTTTAAAAAAACAGCATTGCTCCCCCTACCAAAGACTACTAAAAAGATTAGGGACTCTTCCCGACACCTGTGGGCTCTGGGCACCAGGGAAATGTGAAATATCATCAATAAAACCAATAAACTTGTATTTAAAGAAAAACACCCTAAACCCTATTTTACCAATTTACTAACAAAAAAACATTCTTCTATCCCAAGATGATCTATCTTCTTGTAATCCAAAGTGATTTTTTGTTTGGAAGTGTTCCGTATTTGTAATATAAACGGAATTTATCTATTATTCAATGGGAAAAACTTTTTGAAATAAAAATCTATAAGAAATGACATAAACAGCTTGGAGTCCCACTGCAAAATAAGAGAAAAATCAGTTGACTGAAAGTGTCAATAGCCACTTATCTAATCTCAGGTGGTTTCCCATGCAAACTGCCATAGGATTGGCTGGTGGTGAGGGGAAGTCCAGGGGACTTCCTGCTTTGATTATACATCACTAGATATTAATTGAAAATTTATGTGGAGACAAAAATACTAGTTATGTGACTTGTTAGGAACCTTAAAGGTTTTAATTTTGATCTTTTTTCAATATTCACATTTTATATTCTCTGTCACTTTCTAATACATTATATTTTAACACATATGATAATGTCGATTGGTATATTTTAATGAACAATAATAAGCTTTGATAGTTTTTATTAAACTTGTGTGGACCTTATAGAGTGCCTCTATATCAGATATCTATTTCCATTTATTTTTGAATGTCATTGGACCATTCAGTTCTATAGCCCATTCATTACAATAGAGATTTTACATATATCGCTCAACCACATTGAAATGATGGGCAATAACAATCAATAGACCTATAGAGAGAAATTCAATTTCCTGCCGTGTCCACCTGCGCTCAGTTCTGGGTACTGTGATACCCAAACATCACAGATGTTTCCTCTATGAGGTGCAAAGAAAACTCTGATATTACATTGCTGTAGAGTACATTCCGGAGGTACTCTGTGGCACATCAATGAATTGGAGAAATGCAGATCAATGGGCTTTTTCCAGTGCAGCGACATGCTTTGAAATGGAGAAAGTGATGCCCAAAAATGGTACCACACACAAATGCAAGTATGAATGCACATGGGTAAGGATATTTACAATGTAATGGGTTTTAGTTGTACATGCATTTGCATGGTTTGCGCTTGTTTTAAAAACATGTCAGATGCATAGTTTAAGCATTAGTGTGTAATAGCCCTAGGGGTAATTTATGAATGCAGAAAAATGCAAGCCAAATGCTGTTTTTACCGTACAATGGTTGCTCAACATTTATATACAGTTGCGTTTCAAAACACAAAATCGGTGCATGCACTTCTGTATGCACACACCAGACAGATAGGTGAATTTAAGCATAGAGGCCCTGGATTATCAAGGAGCGGAACATAAATGCTCATACATGCTGTATTTTGCGTGAAAAAAGCTCTGCACATGCCCAGAGTGAATGGAACAAAGTCCAGTTCATCTTTGAGTGCAAAGGACCCTCACTACATCCTATGATTTCGGGGGCAGAACAGGGAGGGGAATGAGCGTACAAACTTATACATTACACAGTAAGCGCGTGCCAAAATCAAGCACTCGCAGCAGCATCCAGTTCAAGCTTTGGGCTCTCTTAAGGTACTAGATCTTTAGTCGTATCACTTGCACCGGCTACAGGTAGGGTGCAAGTGACGATTACTAGAGATGACAGCTGTGTATGCATGATAGCACATGTGTTTGTAATCAGAAGCAACTGTAAAAATGTATTTTATGGAGAGAAAAAAATAGAGCTTTTTTATTTTTTAATGTTTTGCCATTAATGACTACATTAGCAACAGGTGACATTAACTGAAAAGATTTTTTTTTCCTTCTGTACATTCTTTTGTGACTTGATATTCCACATATGTATTGTACATATTTTGCAGTATCTTGTCTGTTACAATAGAGCAGACCTAGACCCATATTCATTAACAAATGTTGACCCTGATAAACCTTCACCGCTCAGCACATTGGGAATGCTTTTCCCACTATTTTGCCTTGCGGGTGGGAAACAGCTTGTAATTGGCTGAGCAGTTAAGGTTCATCAGAGTCAATTATGATTGGCTAACTGTGGCGAGGTCCTTCTGAAATCCTTGAGACATGCAAATGACTATGCCACATATAAAGGATCCTGATGTGAATATGATCTTGAAATAAAAGAAGGCATTATGTTAAAATGCCCATTTTCAGTTTCATTTTCCTTGGCTAGCTATTAACTCTTCCACTGCTAATGATGCAGTTTCTATATGATGCCCTGTCTGACACCCAGGAAGCCAATGACATACAAACTACATGACCTTGTATTTGTTCCCATATCGCTCTAAGCTGTGAATGACGACTTTCTGTAAGCTGGCTCGTATATAAATAGCATACAGGTCTCCTGATAATGGGTATCCCTGTAAAGAAGCCGCAGACTCAATTACAGGGAATATTTCTTGAGTTTAATTTTGGGAATTTTGTTTGATCGTTGCCAGTGTCTATCTAGCGTTAGGGTCACAAGAAAGTGTGGAATTCTATGCTGTCAATTTACTTTACCATCCTGACAATAAAAGAAAAGTACAAAGCAACAAAGTGTTTGTGTGCATCTTTTGAAGTGTGCCCATGTCACAGGTGAAGTTAGAAGTGGGATGCTGAGGAAGCAAGTTTGCGCTACCCAACCTGCTTAGGCATTAATAGGGAGGAAGCTTTGAGAGCCCTCATGAATGTGGCCGCTGTACAGCAAGAGCAGCAAGGTCAGGTGCTACGAGTTGCAGAAGCACAGAAGGAAAACGCCGGATTCATAAGGGAAGAGTTAGTCCAGGTGAGGTGAGACAAAGATGTATTGCCTGGTCCAGTTCTGCAGAAAATGTCACCAGCTGGTGATATAGAAGCGTATCTTGTGTCCTTTGAGAGAAAAAAGGGCAAATTGGCCTCCTGAAGGTTAGGCTGAGAGGCTAGCGCTTTATGTAACTGGCGAAGCTCAGTGAACTTATATGGATCTGGATGAGGACCGGGCCTCTGATTATTCATACTTAAAGTCTAAGATATTAGCTGGCATTGGGGTTTCTGGACCAGGCCGAGCCCAGTGCTATCACGAGTGGTATGACAAAGACAAACTGGTCAGAGCACAATTGGCTGAGCTTTGAAAATTCTTTTAAAAATGGGTGCTACAATTGGACCGAAAAACCTATGAAGAGCAATAAACGGTGTTAGAAAGATTTTGAGCTTTACAGCAACCACCAAAGTACCTGCATTCGTTCCAAAGTCGATGCCACATGAAAAGCTAGGTTTGACAATCCTTACTACAGGAGCCAATGGTAAACTTCTAATGACAGAGGGCCGGTTAAAAAGCTGTCTACCCAAAGTGTTTCGAATGTGGTGAGCCAATTTGTCCTAAACTACCGGAACCCATGGACTGTTGTACATGTTGGGCCTGCTTATCCAAGCTGTTATACTATAAGTCCCACATCAGAAAGTCCTTATTTGTTCCGGGTGATTGTGCTTATCAACCAAAATCTTGTCTTTGCTTTGGTTGACTCTGAGAGTGAGCTTACACTGCTTTCCAGCTCTGCCTTGCCCAAAACCATAACTACTCTGTTGCCCAAGGTGAAGGTTCAGTGCATACATGGGACAACTGGAATATGAGAGAACACTTATGCCTGTCACACTTAAAAACCAAACAGTTATGGTGGTGACTGCCATAATGCCTAAACTTCCGTATCCACTTATTTTGCGGGGAGACTTCCCACTGTTTAAAGAGGTCCTTGGTGAGCAATTTCTGCCGGATATGCCTGCAACTGGTACTACAGTCGGAAGCCCGGACTTAAAGGAACAGCCAAACCGGAATACTAACCTGAGGGTCACGGCAGGACTTCTACAAAAGTATCCCTGTACAGGAAAGCATGGACAGTCCAAAGCAGTGTTGGCTGGTGATGTCACAGATGAGTAAAAATGTAATGTTAGAACATACATTTAAAAGTGTAACTGAGGCGAATAGTTACACTTTTCACTTTTGCAAAAGGGATATCATATCTTATTGTTAAAATTTCTGTATAGAGTTGGTATTGTACAGGGGGGAAAGGTAGAACAGTTGATGGTTCCTCAGGTCCACATACCCCTAGTCTTAACAGCAGCTCATATACATGTATGTGGGGGACACCTTGGGGGAAAAAAAACCAGGTTTCACTGGCCCAGTTTACACATAGCAGTGAAAAGATATTGTCAGGCATGTCCCATTTATCAGAAAACTTGTCCCAAACCCATGTACAGGGTACCTCTTATCCCAATATCGATAGTATAAGTACCCTTTGAATGGATGGCTATGGACCTTGTGGTGCCACTGGAGAAAACCACTCATGTGCATCTATGTATAGTAGTGGTGCTTGACTATTATCAGGCGCCATCCCTCCGTACCTCCTCCAGGATGGCTGTCTGTTTGAGCGCCCCCTGCCACACTTCTAGCCGCTCGGCCGGCTCTGGAGAGCATGCGTGCCCCATTGCTAGGCAACGGGACGCAATCTCAGACCTGGCGGTGGGCTGTACACTATTTAAAGAGGCCTCTGGCACCCTTAGGTGTCAGAGGCCTAATGCTCTGGCACACCTCCAGCATCTTCTGTGTTTTTTCTCTGTTGCTGCTTATTGACTTCGGCTTGTTCCTGATTACTCCTTTTGGTTGACCTCTGCTGCACTATTCTCTTGGATTCTGACCTTGGCTTGTTTCCTGACTCTTCTTGTGGACTCCGATTTGGTACTGCCCTTCTCCTTCTGGTTCTGACCCGGATCGTCTGACCATTCTGCTTCGGTGGCAGCTGTACTGGAGAACCTCGACCTGCCTGCCCCTAGCAGCCAAATCCATACCTCCTTGCGGGGGTCCCTGGTGAAGGCGAGGGACGCGTTAGACTCTGTGCCTCAAGTTTCATCAGCTCAAATACCAGCAGACAGCACCTTACTTGGGCGTGACAACTATGTGACCCAATATACAGAGGCAATTTCCCTACAAAACATAAAGTCCAACACCATAGCTAAGAAACTTGTATTGATGTTCACATGCTTGGAAATTCCCAAGGAAAATCTGACAAGCCAGGGCACCCCATTCATATTCAAACTGATGAAGGTCATGTGTCAGTTGTTAGGTGATATAGTTCTTCGCACCTCCCTGTACCATTCACAAACGTATGGTTTGGTGGACCGCATTAACGGCACATTAAAGCACATGCTAAGGAGAGCCATGGCGCAGAAAAAAAGAAAATTGGGACACTTATCCTGTATTTGATCTTTTTCATCTGTGAGGCACCTCAAGCTTCAACAGGGTTTAGTCCCTTTAAGTTATTGTTTGGGAGGCAGCCCAAGGCTATTTTGAATATGTTAAAGGAAGGGTGGGAGCAGCAGGGCTCCAGGGAGCCAAATCTGGTATGTTGTGTGTCCCAAATGTAAGAGAGGCTTGAAAAGATAGGGCCTATTGTACAACAACATGTAAAATAGGCTCAGAAATAACAGAAGAGATGTTATGATAAAAGTGCTTTAGTTCGATCTTTCAAGCCTGGGGACAAGGTTCTGGTCCCAACTCAGGAAAGCAAACTTTTTGTCCACTGGCCAGGTCCGTATGAAGTCCTAGAGGCTGTAGATTCTGTCAATTACAGGGTCCATCAATTGAGGAGGACAAGGGAGCAACAAATATAGAATGTCAATCTCCTTAATCCTTGGTAGAATGAGGACACCCCCTGATGGGTAATGTCATTGAAAAGTCTGCAGTGGCAATACAGCCAGCTTTTTATGTTAGGCAGAAAAAACAGACTGAGAAAATGATATGCCAGAACAGGGATGTATGCTCTCCCATTCCTGAGTGCACTACTTTAATTGAACATGACATTGTCACTTCACCAGAAGTTGTCGTAAAGCAGAAGCTGTACCAAATTCCCAAAGCCAGATGGGCTGATGTGAAAAAGTAAATTGAGAATATGATCCAGTTGGACGTGATTGAGGAATCCACTAGTGAGTGAAACAGCCCCATTGTGCCTGTCTAGAAATCCTGTGGGAGTATTAGGCTCTTCAATTACTTTAGGCAGCAAAACAGTGTATCCCAGTTCGATGCCTACCCGATGACACATATAGATGAACTGGTAGAAAATCTAGCTGGTAGTAACTATCTGACTACTCTTGCCTTAACCAAGGGTTATTGGCAATTTCCCCATACCTCCCCAGCCAAGCCAAAGACTGCATTTCCACCCCTTATGGTCTCTTCCAATATAAAGTCCTACCATTTGGGTGGCATGGGCCCCTGCCACCATCCAAGGGGCCATGAATAAATTCTACAACCCCATACAGCTTATGCAGCAGGTTATTTAGATGACCCTAGTCTCTATCTGTCTGTCTGTCTCCCTCTCTGTCTGTGTGTGTGTGTGAGTGTGTGTCTATATTAGGGAATTTAGAGTGTGAGCTCCAGTGGGGCAGGGACAGATGTAAATGAGTTCTCTGTACAGCGCTGCGGAATCAGTGGCGCTATATAAATAAATGATGATGATGATAGTTATATATGCCACAGCCTGGCCAGAGTTCATGCAGTCTTAGCTTCATTGAGGTCTACTGGCTTAGCAGATAGTCCAGAAAAGTGCCCCTTAGCCATGAGAGAAACTAAATATTTGGGGTACATTTTCGGGAGAGTGCAAGTAAAACACCAACTAGACAAAGTGGAAGCAGTCAAAAACTGTCCAAGACTGGAAAAGAAATTGCAGTTAAGATCCTTTCTAGGTTTAGTAGGTTACTACAGGTGATTTGTGAGCGATAAGTATATAGTACTTCATCCTCTGTGTCACCAATAAAAATAAATCCTAAGTAAACTTTATGTAAACAGTGTTGCACTTAGCAGCCAACTCAGGTGCTAAACAAAAGCTGCAGCCAAAAATAAATCACCTGTATAACTCTTTCTTTAACATAATATATAGATAACAATAGAGTCAATATTTTATCAATATTCAGTCGATTGAACAGATGGTCACACAATAGATAGCAAAAACAATTGTAGCTATAGATTTGAGTAATCATATGTTAACAAAATTTGAAATTAGAGTTGTGATATTAATTAAAAGTCTGAAGTTTGCCTCCATATTCAGCAGTAGAATAATTGGAATCAGAAGAAATGTCTCAAGGTCATTTTAAATGTGCACCAAAATACATCTTTATTCCCACCGGTAGAATTTAGCAAGCGAATGTTCAATTTTCAGAATCTAGTAGAAGACAATTTGAGGAAAATTAAAAAAAAGAGTTAAGCAAAACACATTATTGTTTAGTTTCTTTAAAGATATATTATTCACCCTGCTGTGATTTTAAATAGGGAGGTTTATAAAACAGAATTTTCAGGGTTTGGTGAGGTAATTGGAGAGCTATGACAGTGTAGAATTCTTTTATTACACTTGAAAAATACAAAATGGTTGGGAGTCATCCGTACAGATTACGGAGAGTCAAGAACTCATAACAGCACATAGGTAGCAGAGTGCCAGGAACTCGGGACTGCACACAGATAGCAAGAATAGATATATAGTGACAACAAACAGGATAGCAGGAGCTCATGATAACAGGACCAGGAACACAGGATGGCAGGAACAGGATCACATTCAAATTATAGGAATAGCAGCCATGTGACAACATTTGCTCGCAAATGATTGTTATGTGCGTATTGTCGCTAACCAATAACGATTGTCGAACCTCGATTTGTGTTTCCAACGCACAAAGATTTATTCGCAAAAAGTAGTATAATATGTTCAAGCGAAGTGATAATAAATACAGCCGTTACTTATCGCAGGTGCTCTGGATCCAGTGTGCAGTCATTCAATCCTGAAGTCTGGGGACAAGATGTCTGAACACTAGATGTGAAGCTGCTGCTTATATGCACACAGAAATACAGTAATACAATGAAGATTTTATAGCTTGCATCTATTGGTCCAGGTCTCAGGAAGGTCCAAGGGGTTGTCAATCATTGGCTAGTTCATCCTAAGGAATCCAAAGGAGGGGGTCATCTCTCCAGGGGGTATGCTCGGCTCTTCCCGCCAAGACTCCTTAGTCTTAAGTAGTTCATAATTCCCTATCATTCATAACTTGTGTATGCACTCTGCGATTCCTTCGCAGAGTGAACCAAACAGTAGGAAATGTTAAGAGGTTTATTATGATACCATTCATGATATGATTCCTTCAACCTGTTCCGTATATTTCACTAATATGCATGTAACTAATATAACACAAATACTACTATATTTCGACATAACTGACTATGTGTTGCAACTACCATTAATGTGTACTATTTTATAAGTATGCGTGTTTGTGCGAATGTATGGTAAAAGACCAATTACTGTTGCTGCCACGTGTAGTGGATGCGTACGCCCTTTCACGCCGTAGCGTGCCCTTGTACGCCGTAGCGTACCGTACGCATCTTTTCAGACAAAGACAACCAAGTTTGCTCGATTTTAATTGAAATGACTTTATCCAATTTGCTGACTTCGACAGCTCCACCCTTTGATAGTGTAACAAACTATCACCCAATCATCGTTTCAAGTTCAGGATTATACAATACTTCTTCACAGACCATGATCTCGGTATCTGGTACCACCCTTTCAGTCTCTTTTTCAGTGTTACTCCTATGAGACCTTTTTCCACACTTCAACACAGTAGGAACACATTTGACAACTAAACCAATTGCTAAGATGACACCCAGTATAAGGAGAAGGAGCTTACCTACACTAGCAACCATTTCCTGTACCCACTTCCCCAGACCGGAGAACCATTTCACAGGGTTCAACCACGAGAACCAACCCGCCACCTTTTCTCCGACCTCATATAACAAAGAATTATGGCTCTTTCAAAATTCCCATTTCAGTTGCAAAATTTCATCCATCTTCCGGTCTATAACCTCTTTAGGGTCATCCGTATTATTAGTGATGTACGTGCAACATTTGACACCGAACTGGGTGGCCAGTGTCACACAGTACCCACCAGTAATAGAGGTGAGATGATTTAGTACCAGTCTATGTTGCACCAACTCCTTCTTGTACGCTTGTAGCTCCCTTCCAGTATACCTGAAAGTGTTATCATACATCTCGGTGATATTATCTATTAATTTAGCTAAGTCTTGGATATATTTAAAGTTTAATGTTCCCCGAGCGGTCCTGGTGAGATCTAGAGCAACCATAACTTGAAAACCAGCAGTTTCACTAATCAATTTTGTAGCTATGGGTTCCTCACCAGGAATCATATTTCTCTTGCCACGGTGTTCATACTGTGTGTGTATGTATGGTGGTGATGTAGTCTTGTGAATACCAACCATTTCTTCATGAGTAATAGTCATGATTTCAGGAACCAGTTTAGCTAAGAAACACAAGCCCTTGGAACTCGGAGTCACCCAGGAATAAGCTTTCCTTCCACAAACAAAATACACATCATCAGGGAGAACATAAGGAACAGTATGCCCATTAATTATATCACAAAGGGTTTTGATAAAACTACCCCTGCCTAGTGTCTCCATTTGCTCTAGACACGTGTCGGCATGGATGACATTTTTACAATTATCTATAGAGACTTTTCCAATGGATACCTTCTTATGTTTGGTTATACGCCCTAATTTGTTACTTCCATCAACATTCCTGCCTATTGGTGACCTTGTGAGTCTCCCTCTAAAATGAGTGTGGTGAGCCATTGTCTGATCTGATGGGTCAGCCTCCCAATTCTCCAGGCGCTTTGCATGAGATATATTTAGGCACAGCAAAGATCTGCCTATGGAGTATTGTCGAAGCGTCAGACTAGGGGATCTAGTGTTATTGTACCTCCCATCTATGGGCCCGCCCCCCCTCAATTTGAGTACTTCGGATATGTTTAGAGGGAATGGCACTAGTCCTATATTATGCTGCCCTTGCAGCACGTGAGAGCACACCCAACACTCGGTTTGGTTTAGCACCTTACCCACCAGGGAGTGATAATCCTCCAAAGGATGCCCGCCTATATTCAGAGTACTGGGGGACTGGCATCGTTGGATGCATCTCTCTTCAACTAGGGAGTCGCAGAACTTGCAGATACAATACTCATCAGACAATAGGCCCTCACACTGCCTCCGAGTTCCTGAGCTAACAGATCTTTTCATAACCCCTGGACCAAGCTTGATAATGGGCTGTTCTGAGTATTCTCATAACTTTTCCTCTGCCTCCATCTCATCCGTATCACTACCAGAACTCTCCTCCGTCCTCCATCCTCCTTCACAAAAATAGAATGTCCTAGAAAGAGTAAAAACAAGGAAAATCCTGGAACAAAAGAAAAACAAAAACCGCCACTCCATCGCTGGAAAGATAGTTCTGGGGCAAAGTCTTTGGTTCAGGTGTCTCGACTGCAGGCTTTAGGTCTGCCGGAACAGACTCACAAGTGACAGATCTATGTCATCGGTCTCAGTTTTATCTTGCACTTTCTCCGGATTATGGACTCTCCTGCAGTGGGTGGAATGGACCCAAGTGTCTCTCTCTGCAACCTTCAGTGATGTAGTACTGGTCAGCAGCACTTGGTACGGGCCTTCCCAACGGTCTGTTAAACAACCTGAACGTAAGAAATTGCGGATCATAACATAGTCTCCAGGTTCAACATCATGACAGTTCGTTTCTGGCATACCAGGTGACAGCATTTTTAGTTTTTGTTGTTGTTGTTATAGCTGTCTACTCATTCTTATAAGATATTGTACAGTCACTTCATTATTACACTTCAAGTCGTCTTGTGGACTCACGATCAAATGAGGTTGTCGTCCGAACAGTATCTCAAAGGGGGACAGATTAAGAGGAGGTCTAGGAGTGGTCCGAATGCTATGGAGGACCAATGGCAAAGCCTCTGGCCATGCCAACCCAGTTTCAGCCATTATCTTACCAAGCTTGTTCTTTATAGTACCATTTACTCTCTCCACCTTACCACTGGCTTGTGGTCGGTACGGGGTGTGAAGCCTGGTACCGATTCCCATAAGTTTACACATATTTTGGAAGATATCACCAGTAAAGTGGGTACCCCTATCACTTTCAATGATTCTAGGGATACCGAACCTACATACGAAGTCTTGTACAATTTTCTTTGCAGTGAACACAGCAGTATTAGTGGCTGCCGGATATGCTTCTACCCAACCGGAAAACACATCAATACAAACTAACACATACTTTAAATTCCTGCACGGTGGTAATTGGATATAGTCAATTTGTATTACCTGAAAAGGTCCGTCTGTAGGAGGGATGTGGGATGGCTCAGTTGGAATAGTTTTCCTGACATTTTTCCTCAAACAAGTAAGACATGACATTGCCTTCTTACTAGCCTGAGAGGAAAATCCAGGAGCACACCAGTATGCTCTCACCAGTTTGCACATACCTTCTTTACCCAGGTGAGTCAGGCCGTGTGCTGCTTCAGCCAGGCTTGGATAGTACGTTCGGGGAGCTACAGGCTTACCTTGTCCATCCCTCCAGAGTCCTGAGGACTCTTGACCACATCCCTTTGCCTTCCAGACCGCCTTTTCCTGCAGGGAACACAAATCTTGCATGTCAATTAATTTCTGCATGTCTAATGTCTGAAAAACCATCATAGTCTCGGTCGATACAGTCATAGGTTGCCCTGCTGCCCATTTAGCAGCTTCGTCTGCCCTGTTGTTGCCCAATGACACTGGGTCTTTTTCAAAGGTATGGGCTTTGCACTTTATGACGGCTACTGTTCTGGGTAACTGTATCGCTGTCAGAAGTCCTTTTATGTGTTGTGAGTGTGCCACTGGCGTACCTGCTGCTGTCGTAAAGTTTCTAAGACACCAAAGGGCCCCAATTTCGTGCACTACCCCGAAGGCGTACCTAGAGTCAGTATATATATTGGCTGATTTACCCTCTGCCAACTCACACGCTCTCCTTAATGCTACTAGTTCCGCCAACTGGGCTGAGTGAGGTGGGCCAAGGGGTTCAGCTTCTACCACATCCTGATCGTCTACCACAGCATAACCAGTACATAGCTCTCCCGTCTCTGTCTGTCTATGACAACTTCCATCTGTATAAAATGTAAAATCTACATTTTCTAAGGGGTGTCACGTATGTCGGGCCTTGCAGTAAAGGTCTGATTCAGGTGTTCCATACAGTCATGCGTGTCAGTATTCTTGCCTAACTCATCATCAACTAGGGTCTCCTCACCTCCCACCCTTTGTCTCGCTAGAGACACATATGGAAGGTATGTAGCTGGATTTAAGGTGCTACATCGTTTGATGGTGATGTTTGAGGGTGCCATCAGGGCTAGTTCCCACTTTGTGAACCTAGCTGAAGAAACATGTCTGGTTTGGGCTGAATTTAACAGAGCTGATACAGCATGGGGTGTATAGACAGTTGAATTATGTCCTAATACTACATCCTCGCTCTTACTTACCAGAAGAGCAGTTGCTGCTACACTTCTGAGACATGTTGGGAGTGAACTTGCCACATTGTCCAATTGTGCACTGTAGTATGCTACCGGTCTGCTAGCGTCACCATGTTTCTGTGTGAGGACACCTGCTGCACAACCATCAGCTTCTGTACAGTATAGCTCAAAAGGCTTTTCATAATCAGGTATTCCCAATGCAGGTGCTCTAGTCAGACTATCTTTAAGATTAAAGAACGCTTGCTCTGACTCTTCTGTGTGTACGACACGTTCTGGTTTTGAGGAAGAGACTAGCTCCTGCAATGGTAATGCCAGAATAGAAAAACCTGGGATCCAGGATCTACAGTATCCACACATCCCCAAGAAAGTACGAATCTGCTTCTGGCTCTGCGGCAGAGTCATGTGTTGTATGGCCTCAATCCTGTCGGTTGTCAGGTGTCTTAGCCCCTTAGTGAGGCAGTGTCCTAAGTATTTGACCTTAGTCTGACATGGCTGTAATTTATCCTTTGCCACCTTGTGCCCTGTTTGTGAAAGATGAAGCAACAACAATTTAGTATCATGTAAACATGACATAAATCAGAGCACAACAACAAATCGTCCACATATTGAATTAGAACAGACCCATTGTGGGGTTGAAAGGATTGCAAACAGTCATGTAAGGCTTGGGAAAAATACTGGGGCTGTCAATGAACCCCTGGGGTAGTCTGATCCATGTGTATTGCACTCCCCGGTAGGAGAATGCAAAAAGGTATTGGCAGTCAGGGTGAAGAGGGACTGAGAAGAAAGCAGAACATAGATCAATGACAGTAAAGTGACTAGCAGACGGTGGAATCTGCATGAGGATGACAGCTGGATTCGGCACTACAGGGGAATTGGCTCTCAACGACTTTGTTAATTCCCCTTAAATCCTGGACTAATCTATAGCCCCTCCCCCCACTCTTCTTCACAGGGAAAATGGGACTATTTGCTGTACTGGCTGTACGAATTAAAATCCCTTGTTGTAACAGCCTCTCAATAACAGGATATACCCCTAGTTCCACCTCCGGTTTTAATGGATACTGTGGGATTTTTGGAGCTATCCTACCACTTTTTAGATTGACCATGACAGGGGCTACGTTTGCCAGTGTCCTGTCCATCTCTGGTCCATAGTGAACCCGGTATTTCCAGCAACATCCCCTTTACTTGAGATGGACTTTGTTCTATAACAGTAGAGTGTAACATTAACCTTTGAGGGGTGTCCAATATGTCCTGTACCTCATGAGCGACCTTCTCGGGTATATCTAGGAACACACCATCTGAAGTACAGTATATGACACATCCCATTTTACATAGCAAGTCTCTCCCTAGCAAGTTAGTAGGAGCCGCTGCAGCCAAGAGAAACGAATGCTTAGTATGCAGAGGCCCGATAGTAACTTCAGTGGGTTTAGTTAGAGGATAATGTAACACTTTTCCCGTTACTCCCATAGCTGGAATAGTTTTACTGGTCACCTGTAGATTGAAAGGAGAGGTTATTACAGATCGGGCCGCCCCTGTATCTACAAGAAAGGTTTGTTTCCTACCAGCTATGTCAACTATCATTGTTGGTTCTCCACTCTGATTCTCAGTTAACCTCACTGGCTGTAGATTACAGGTATGACCTGACCCCTAGCACTGACTATTGCTTTCCCGCGCAGCATTTGCTGCTGTAACATGCGCAGGTAACTGTGTGTTCTCTTGCCTATGTGTGTTTCTCCGTGGAGGATACCTATATGATTCCCTATCCATATGTGTATCCTGTCTTGCTTTTTTACAATCTCTTGCAAAATGGCCTTCTTCGTTACACCTGAAACATCTGATCACTTTAGGTTTCTTGTTATATGGGTTGTATGCTGGTGGTCGTGTATGCATCCCCTCTAGAGCCTGTATACTTACCGTCATTAACCTATCACTTTTCTCTTCCTTCTTCCTAAAAAGGTTTTTGTCATGCTCCACAGCAGACTCCCTGAGAGAATCTACTGTGATGCCTCTCCAATTAGGTAATGTGGTTTGTACTCTCGTCTTTAAATTTTCTCTAAGGCCATCCATTAATACTCCTACAGCTACCTCTCTGTGATGTGGGTCCTTACCTATGTTGGATATCCCAGTAAACTGTGTTATCGCTGCTATAGCTCTAGCAAAGTAATCTGAGGCTGTTTCACTATCCTTTTGTTTATGGTGAAAATCTTACTCCAATTTACTACTACTGGAAAATAGATGGCTAAATGTTTGACAATTTGTTCTATATTTTCTTGGTTAATATCATCAGTCAAGGTGTCATCTTCATCCAACACACAATCTTTAATAAATTTTTGTATGTCAGTATGGGGAGGAAGACACGCCCTCAACACTACACGCCAATCCTTATCGGTTGGTTCGTGTGCATTTCCTAAGTCTTTAACAAATTTCTGACACTTTGCCAACTTTTTTCTGGGATCTGGGAATTCAGTCATAATGGAACGTAATTCTGATCTAGTCCAGGGACAATGCATTGTAACATTTCTTAAAGGAACTACACCATCCTTATCCGGTTTCCCATTGGGAACTGATATTGTGCGGACTGGGTATGCACCCACTGGTTCACTGGTTTCAGAAGTCACTACCGGATCTGCTGTTTCAAGATTTAGAACGCTATCACTCCTAGTGATCACACTACTCTCACCTATCTCAGCCATTGCTCCTTTCCCATACTTACGCTGAACCTCTAGCATATTAACAGCATGAGCAATGGCCGAAATCACAGTGGGTTCATCTTCATTTTCTGATACACATGTTTTAAACTGGCTTAGAACAGGATATAATTTAGCAATTTTCCTTTTTTCAGTTTTAATAACGGCTGTACTTATCGCTCCCGCCACATAAGGTGGCGGGGGCGCGCTTGTGCTGAGTTCGCCACACTTCACAACGGCTACTTCCGTTGTGCGCATGCTTTTCGCCACGCCTACTTCCGCTGTGCCTTCGCTGCTCTGCCACGTGTTACCTTCCATTTGCCACAATTTTAAACAATCATTATTTCTATTTCTCTTTTTCGTTGACTTAATCAACCATACTTTATCTTTTACAGTATTTAGTACCTCTGCATTAAAACTTCCTATTGTTGGGAAAGGCCTATCACAATCTTTGGTCATCTTGACCCACGTGTCGCAATACGCAGTTGCGTATGCACCATATTTCTTATACATGAGAAATCTCGCTGAACCAATAGGACCTTCCTTAGGCAGTACACTGACCATCTCTAGCGTATGCTTAGCACCCATGTTGAACAACACCAATCTACACGGAACACAGACACACCGCAATGCTCTGTTCCTTCCGGCCAACAATACTCTTCTCTGTGGAACACAGACACACCGCAATGCTCTGTTCTTTCCACCCAACAATTTCAACCCTGTTGCTACAATCACTGCTAGAGATATCTAATGCCCTTGTGAACGTATTTCCAAATAGCCGCGTCCACTCGCTTTCTCTTGTTCCGAACAAGAATCCCTAACACAGAAATAGTTCCTCGATAGCCCGGCAATCTCAAATTCCTGTTGAGTTTATTATCACTGGGAGCACAAGTTGATAAAATCAACCTGCCTTTCCAGTATAATTCCTCCTAGCTGCTTCACCAATTCGCACTAACGGTGCGGTTAGATCGCACTGCCTACCAATACTAATTATTAGCAAACCTTGCAATCTATTGGTAGCGCTTTGCGAAAACCCGGTTTTTGCATTCGGTATACCTGCCCTGTATACCGTCCTTCAGTTGGGCAATCCGCCTCGTCAGACAGCAACTGAGCACAATGAATAGTAAACAGTGTATCTACGTTACAAAATCACACACTATACACCTTTTCTGCGCAGAAAATCAAAAGTTCCCAACAACAGTAATAATGTCTCAGAGGTTTTCACAAGTAGTTATACTATGCACATATAATAACTATCAAGACGATTGTTTGACCATGTGGAAAATCTACCGGAAGTTCACGTACGCACAGCAGGAAATACACATACGCTAAGCAATGCAATACAGTTAAAACGCACAATGACAGTAAAAAGAAACAGTTTTCTCTTTTGTCCCTAGGTTCTAGTAAGCGTGCCCTAGACAATGCAAAACGGACATTCGGTTTCACAACACAGAGTAAAATTCAGGTTTTGAACACATTGCGTTCTTACCCGTTTATGACGCGTCTCCACCCTTTGTTGAGGAACCGAAATCCGTTGGTCTTGCGTATCATCGGCAACGAAACCTCCAAAGCTGACGAGCCCCCAAATTGTTATGTGCGTATTGTTGCTAACCAATAACGATTGTCGAACCTCGATTTGTGTTTCCAACGCACAAAGATTTATTCGCAAAAAGTAGTATAATATGTTCAAGCGAAGTGATAATAAATACAGCCGTTACTTATCGCAGGCGCTCTGAATTCTGTGTGCAGTCATTCAATCCTGAAGTCTGGGGACAAAATGTCTGAACACTAGATGTGAAGCTGCTGCTTATATGCACACAGAAATACAGTAATACAATGAAGATGGTATAGCTTGCATCTATTGGTCCAGGTCTCAGGAAGGTCCAAGGGGTTGTCAATCATTGGCTAGTTCATCCTAAAGAATCCAAAGGAGGGGGTCATCTCTCCAGGGGGTATGCTCTGCTCTTCCGGCCAAGACTCCTTAGTCTTAAGTAGTTCATAATTCCCTATCATTCATAACTTGTGTATGCACTCTGCGATTCCTCCGCAGAGTGAACCAAACAGTAGGAAATGTTAAGAGGTTTATTATGATACCTCATGATATGATTCCTTCAACCTGTTCCGTATATTTCACTAATATGCATGTAACTTTAATATAACACATAAATACTACTATATTTCGACATAACTGACTATGTGTTGCAACTACCATTAATGTGTACTAATTTATAAGTATGCGTGTTTGTGCGAATGTATGGTAAAAGACCAAATACTGTTGCTGCCACGTGTAGTGGATGCGTACGCCCTTTCACGCCGAAGCGTGCCCTTGTACGCCATAGCGTACCGTACGCATCTTTTCAGACAAAGACAACCAAGTTTGCTCGATTTTAATTGAAATGACTTTATCCAATTTGCTGACTTCGACATGATCTAGTCCTGACTGTAGGGAAAACAAGAATTTTAAAGGTCAGACAAGTTGTGCAGTTCATTCACTCCTGGTGAATGCAGCAATGTTGAATTTATAAAGTATAACATCCAGCCAAAATGACATTATCACTGTGGTCAGTGGTGCAAGTGAATATGTGATACACTTAGGAACATAATTGAATTAGGATTCGCGGGCACGATTACGTGTGGCTGCACGGGTCCCGGTACCGCAATATCGCAGATTTCTCTGCGCACCCCATAGGACTCGAAAAGAAATCTGGAATGTTGCAGTACCGTAATGGGACTTTATAGGTGCAGCAGCGCATAACCATGGACGCGAATCCTAATTGATTACCTTTTGTGTTATACCAGACATATAGGGCCAGATTCATTAAAGAAAGTAAAGCACAAAAAAGGAGTAACTTTGCATCTTGGCAAAACCATGTTGCATTGGAAGGGCAGGTAAATTTAAAATGTGGGGACAGATTTATAGTTGGGGTAGGGCATGTCCTATATCAACTCTTAATTTCAGTGTAAAAATATGTGTGTGCTACATGAAAAAGCAGCCAGTATATAACTTATGTGCAAAATAATAAAACTAATTTGCACCCCTTGTATTGTAACATAGTTTGTCCCAGAGAAAATGTACTCCTTTTTTTGCCTTACTTTCCTTAATGAATCAGGCCCATAATGTCTTGGCGTATTAAATACATATACTCCACAGTATTCTTTCTAGATACAGATCTCAGCTCTCTCCCAAGGAATAGATGTCAGTTCATAAAACAAAAGTAAGAGGCTCCATACCACTTTTTTAATAAATGTCTAAACAGATTAAAAACATCTATGAACAAATAAAAACCATGAAGAACAATGATAAGATGACCTTCTACCAGATTGAGATGGTAAAACAGCATCTAAGAAAGATGCAGATTAAAGCCTGGGTACAATTCTGCAGATTCTCTGTATGGTCAATCAATGGAAGGAGACAAAATAGTCCCAACCCAATGCATTTCAACTTCTCAATAAGCCTTTTCAGGGCCCTGAGGCCATCTTATCATTTGAGGGTTATTTTGTTCATAGACATGTTATTAATCCGTTTTAACATTTATCAAAAAAGTATGAATGCACCATATCTTCCTGACTAATACCATAATTGGATCTCTATATAACTCTACCATCATTGGAACTCTGTGGAAGGATTTGTATATATGTGAAATTTTTAAAGATACATCTGTTGATGAATATGGGTCTAGGTTCGCTCTGCTCTATCAGACAATACACTGCAGGACATGTCCAATACATATGTGAAATATCAAGTCACAAAAGAACGAACAGGAGAATTAAAAACTATTCAATTAATGTCACCTGTTAATAATATAGGGCCTGATTCATTAAGGAAAGTTAAGCAAAAGTAAGTAAGTAATTGGAGCTGGAGGTAAATTTAAAATGTGATGGCAGATTTATATTTGTGGTAGGGCATGTCCTAGATAAACTTTAAATTTCAGTCTACAAATAAGCTATCAAGTATTTGTGTGCTACATGAAAAAACACAGTATTTTCCTTATGTGCAAAATAATAAACTAATTTGCACCCCTTGTATTGCAACATGGTTTTGTCCAGAAACCTTGAGTAAGAAAACTTACTAAATTTTTTGCTTAACTTTCTTCAATAATTCAGGCCTATAGTCAGCAATAGCAAAACATTTTAAAATAAAAAAGGTTTTTTTTTCCATAAAATACACTTATTAAGATGGTAGCTTGCATATGAGACAGTCAGCACTACTAATTGGCGCATGTGATAAGACAGAAAAACAAGTACCTTTGAGATGCCCAAATGCGGATGCTACTATGTGCGCTCGAGCTTGGCTTACCCTTATTGTATATTGACTATGTGCATATGCCCACTCCCCTCCCCGTTCTGCCCCAGAAATTGTAGGATTCTAGTAAGGATTCTTTGCGTTTGAAGTTGACTTGGACATTCTTTGGAGTATAGTTTGTTTCTTGGCATGTGCAGAATGATTTTACGCGAAATACGGCACGTATCGGCATTTACGTGCCTTAATGAATAAATGGGATATTTTGTCTCACTCTAGTATAGTATTATTAGTTGGTGGTTTTCTTTATGTACACACTAAAACCAAGAGCAAAGTATGAGAATTAAGTTTGTTTTGCTAGTACCTCAGACGTTAACTCAAGTGCAAGCGGATCTCTGGAAATCTTTTCATTTCAATGTGGATATAAATACACTCTGGCTATACTTAACCTGCTACAGAGCACAGTGCAGGATATTTACATGCATATGTGCCACATACAGTCCTATCAGAATGCATGCAAAGAAAGATTACTAAATAAATGAAGAACTCTTAATAGTATAATGATTAATAAAAAAACATTTTTTTTTTTTTTTTTTACATTTGTTTTTTAATATGAAATACATAATTCAGGATGCTCTTAATGTACTGGAAATAAAATGCATTTTTATAGTTTCCTACTTGCAAACACATGTTGTGGCATGTATACATGTCAACAACACTACCATCTCATCTGTTCCCCATCTCCACTGCCTGGGCTTCACCTTCGGCTCCTCCCTCAATATTCAATCTCTCGCCCAATCCTGTCGCTTTCAACTCCGCAACATCGCCCTTTCTTTCTCAGGATGCCACCAAGACCATTATTCATGCTCCCACCAATTCCCATTTTGATTACTGTAACCCTCTCACCAGAACTCCCCCTCTCCCATCTCGTCCCCCTTCGTTCTATTTTTTAACATGGTTGTGAGACTTATCTTCCGTTAACTCTGCTCTTCTTCTGCCTCCCCTCTCTGCCTTGCCTTACACTGACTTCCCTTCCACTACAGAATCCTTTTTAAACTCCTCAACCCCACATATAAAGCCCTCTCCCACTCCAACGCCCCTTACATCTCCAATCTCCTCTCCATTCATATTCCCTCCCGTTTCCTGCGATCAGCCAATGACCGTCACCTCTCCCCACCCTAATCACCTCATCCGACTCCAGAATCCAAGATTTCTCCCGGGTTGCCCCACTCCACTGGAATGACCACCTGCGCTCCATCTGATTATCCCCTAATTTGTGCACCTTCAAACGGGCACTCAAAACTGATCTATTCCTCAAATCTTACCAGCCATCCACCTAACCTTCTCTCCACGCTTGATATCCTCACCTCTCTCTTCCACTATCCCACTACTCTTGCACTTGACCCCCTCCTCTGACTTGTGCATCCTGTCTGTTTGTCCTCCCTTTTGGATGTAAGCTCTTACGAGCAGCGCCCTCTTTATTCCTGTCTCTCCACCTATTCTTCGGCTCCAACTTCACTTTACTAGCTATGTTTGGAGTTTTGAAGTCCTGAGGGTAAATGTATCATCCTCCGATTTCTACAAGTCGTCTGAAATCGGCGAGTTTGCAGTGAAAACTTAAAGCAGCAATGGCTTGTAAAGGCAAACTTAATTTTTCACTGCAAAGTCGCCTATTTCTGGCGACTTACAGAAATCGGAGGATGATACATTTAACCCCTGGGATTATTTGTATAATGTTCTGTACTGTATTATTTGTTTATTGTTCTGTACTGTTTTCCCTGTATGATCCACTGCCTGTATTATGTACAGCGCTGCGGAAATCTTGTGGCGCCCTATAAGTAAAGGTTAATAATAATACTTGTCAGTCATCACTATCAGTCAACATTTAAGCTAGCTACACACTACAGATTTTTCACCCGATTATCATGACTGTTAGGTCCGATATTGCATTAGTGTGTATGCTCCCATGATCATATTTTACCATAGCAAAGCTCATCATATCGCTTGATTCTATTTTGTAACCAGACTAAAAATCTCTATAAACGATTGAACAATGTCAGGAAAATTCTGCAGTGTGTATGCACTCACGACCAGCAGTGTAGGCCGAGATCCTTAGAGTTTATAGAGTCACGATGTTTTCAGCAAGTGGTTATGACAGATGAAGAGCACGGCTCTATAGGTAAATCGTGTAAAATTGTATAAGTGTGTACGCCTGAATCGGCATGCTGATTGGGACTTTCACTCCTTAGTATCATCTTTACATCAGGAGAAATGTTCTGTAGTGTGTACCCAGCTATACACCTGCCCTATAGCTGGTGCAAGTGATACAGCTAATAAACATGTACCTCAGATATAGATACCCAGAGCATTAACCAGACGAATGTGCATGCGCTTGACCTCAGCACGGCCTCACTGTACATTGCCTACGTACATCTGCTTCTTCCCTCCCCGTTCCTTCCTTCAAGTTGTAGGCAGTTGGAAATGTCATCTGCGTTTGGACATGTATTGCGTGCACTTACATTCACTTGTGTAAAGTACCTTTCTGAGCATGTGCAGTGCAATTTCACGCAAGATATAGCACGCAACAGGACTAATGTTCGAAGATGAATCAGGCCCATTATGTATAGTTTAGGAATAATTAATATGGCAGAGTTTCATGTTGTAAAGTAGTATGCAATACTATGCTACTGCAACCAGTGTTTTCAATAATATACCTCATTCAATTATTGTACTTTCTTACTCGTTATAATTGGTATTACATTTTTTTTTTAAGAAGGTAAACTGGAAAATAAACTACATACAATGCCAGATGGAATATTATACCCGTTTAAAAGCAGAGAGCACAGTTGTTTTGAATGCATTGCACAAGGAAGTGCTTCCTTAAAAGCCTTAAATGTAATAGGCTGTGCATTGGTAGGAAAATTATAATTAATTGGAATAGATGTTTCCAGCTGTGCGTTCAAAGGGTTCCAGGGTCTCATATCCAATATTGGATATGTACTGTCCAATGCTTCAGGCAGTTCATATAAAGAAAAAAAAAAGCACCAAGATTGAATGGTGGTATTTATTTAAAATCAATTAAAATAGTATCATTTGCAAAGTAATAATACTTATTACAAGGAAAAGAGAAATGCAGTGAAAGCAATGGTCACAAATTGGAACGTAGGTAATTTCTTCCACCTGTTTTCTAGCTGCTGTCCCACAATTCTTGTGCTTTATCACTGGACTATGAGAGTGTTCATTAATTAGGCTGTTTATATAGGCCAAAAATATTGTTAATTGGTCCATGATTTTGCATTTAATTCGGTAAGCATCTGTGTATACTTGATTTTATTACTTTTTAATTCAATTGAATGAGTGAGATTTAGCAAGCCAAAATTTATATAATTTAAAAAAATGATAATAGCTAAGATATATATTTAATGTATATAATCATAAGAATGGTATTACTAGATGCCAACAGAATGAAACCACTGATTTTATATAACTATATTTAATTGGTGACATAATAATATATAATACAACTGTAGATTAAATACTGTATATCAAAATAATATCCATATTAAACTTATTGAGGCTTATGTAAAGAAGTGCATAGTATACATATTTTTATACTGCCCATGTGTATCAAAATAAAGCATGCTTGCATCCGTAATTAGATTTTTGTGCATCATACGCTTATGATTCCTTACGACTGCAGATGCAGAGCAGAGAAAGGACGGGGTGGACAAAAGTAGGGATTAAACAGTAAGACCATTTTCACATAAATGCAACTCAAGTAGATGTGGACTCAGATGCAGATAGGCTTGTCAGGAGGCATATCTTTTGTGAATACTGAAGAGCTGGTGCAAATAAACATAATGATGATTATCAGCAGCACTACCCACTGGTTCTGATAGGCTGTTACATATTGAATTCTCCAGCTCTTAATATTGAATTCTCCAGCTCTTAATACTTAAATCATTGTGTGACAGTTTCTGTCGGGATTATGGTCTATGTCTGGCAGATATTGATTGATGGATTCCAGTGCTAGGAACAGTCTTAGTGAGAAAAGGTGTACTGTTCCTTTAAGGGGGTGAGTCTGAGGACTTAAGTAATAGCAAGTCCAGAGAATAGTAATGGGTTCAGAGCCAGAGAGGGTATCCATCTGAATGTCAAGGTTCAGGAGCCAGTGAGGTAGTCGTCCAAGAGTCAAGATCCAGAGAGGTAGTCACCTGACAGCCTAGAAATAAACACAGTAAGGCTTCCAGGAAGGTATGATACAGAGTTATGGTTTGATGACAAGTTCAATAAATTGGCAATGTGTTGTTCACAGGAAGCTGCTAATATTGACATGGAACTATGGTAACAAGCCTCATATGCTGGAAACTGATTACAAGCATCTGATCATTCCTTGAGGCAGTTCTGCACTGATGAATTGATAATGAAAAGTTTACAGCAGGTTGTTAGCTGAGCCTGTGTCTCAGTGTGTAGGGCAGCACCACACTAACAGCTTCCACTCTTCTTGGAAGGCTTTCCACAAAATGTTAGAGTGTTTCTGTGGGAATTTGTGCCCATTCATTCTGTAGAACATTTACAAGGTCAGGCACTGGCTCGCAATCTCTGTTCCAGTTCATTCCAAAGGTGTTCGATGGGGTTGAGGTAAGGGCTCTGTGCGGGTCAGTCAATTTATTCCACACCGAATTCATCAAACCATATCTTGCCCTTCACTAGAGATAAGGGGCCTAGCCAAAACCCTGAAAAAACAGCCCCATACCATTATTCCTCCTCCACCAAACTGCACAGTCGGCATAATGCAGTCAGACAGGTAACGTTCTCCCGCCATCCACCAAACCCAAACTCGACCATCTGACTGCCAAACAGAGAAGCGTCACTCCACAGAACATGTTTCCACTGCTCCACAGTTCATAAGTTCACAAAGAATCATGGAGAATATACTAGATTTAATTTATTTAATATGAAAAATGTTTCCAAGGCTTATTTACAAAAATTAATAACAAGACATACAATATATTTTCAGCAAATAAGTTTCAGAAAATAAAATAGGAAATAAAATCAGAATTACTGCTTACTAGTTAAGGCCTGAGGTATGAGGGAACACAACTGACGAAAATGGGACATTTCAGTCTTGATAGACCCTCATGAAAATGTACACATTATTGTTTAAGTCAAAAGATTTTAAACCTTTTTGCCACATAGCTATCAGCCCCCCAACACGCTTGGAGTTTAGTTGTCAATAAGGACAGATTGATCTCCTAAATGTCACAGGGCTTTTCAAAGGGAACTAAGGATGTCCTGAGATCGGGATGTTCACAGGACCTGATTTCCCACCTTTGCTCGTTCTGCTTGACTAGATGGTTTACAACTTTGGGGCTTCAAACGCCTCCAAGATCCTGTCTCTCCCTGGTCTGGCTATTTCAACAGATTAATGACACTTGCATAAGTTCAAACTCATGTCATCTAGCAAAAGCTCTCATGTCATCTAGCAAAATCATGTTGAGATTACATTACAAGATTACATACAATATACATTGTCATACATGAATTCAACAGAACATAACAATCAGTCATTAGAAATACTACATAATCATCAGAGAAACCCATTCCATTAAGCTTCCGCTGCACAGTTTTTCTGCTTACATTAATGAAGAATGGAAGTTCGGAACTCTTCAGCTATGGAATCAGCAGAGCATTGGTGACTTTTATGCACCAAGTGCCTTAGCAGTCGTTGACCCCGCTGTGTGAGTTTACGTGGTCTTCCGCTACATGGCTGACTTGCTGTTAATCCTAAATTCTTCCATTTTCTAATAATATCACTTACAGTTGACCATCGAATATCCAGCAGGGATGAAATTTCACAAACCGTCTTATTACAAAGTTGGCATCGTATCACAGTGCCATGCTTGAAGTCAATGAGCTCTTCAGACTGACCCATTTTGTATCACAAATGTTTGCAAATGGAGACTGACTGCCTAGGTGCTTGATTTTATACGCTTCTGGCAATGGGTCTGATTGAAACACCTCAATTCAATAATTAAAAGGTGTAGCTAAATATTTTTGTCTATATAGTGTAAGTCAGGTGATTATACTAGCATAGGCCTGACAGCTTTATTATATAAAGCTGGTTCCTTCCATTCCTTAATTGATATTTCCATTTGGACTATTCAAATGTAATTAAATAGATGATTGTATTCAATTTAATTTGTATTTAATTACATTTTAAATTGACTATGTGACTTGCATTTAATAATTACAGTGAAAACAATATTGTCTCATATATATGACACTTCATTCCTTTATGAACAATATACGATAAAGCGACTTTAGCATTTATTGCTAATATTCTCAAGCAGCATCTCTATACTCTATGTAAGTATACATACTTATTTATTTTACAATTTATATAATGCAAAAGAAAGAAAAAATCAGGCACTATTTACAATCAATAAATGGTGCCTATCTAATCTGCAGTTCTCTGTAGAAACAGGTACTGTAGCCTGTTAATGAAAACAAAAGATAAAAGAAAATTAAAAGAGCATTGATAGATTTTGTTGTATTGAGTGTTACTTGTGAATTAAACTGTATAAAATGGGGTTTACTACAGATTAAATTTCTCTATAGCCTTAGTCCAATGAAATCAGGTTCATGTAAAAGACGATAATACCTTGCAGAGATAATGAATGAGATCATTTGTACATATGTAATTGTCACGATCATGCTCCCAGCTGCCGTGACTTTGGGTGTTTGCTTTATGAGGTTACACACGATTCCAGCCCGCAGTTTCTCTCTACCTATCCCACAGGTTTTGCCACCACCTATTGAATACGGGCAATAGGACCCCAATATACTGGCCCACACTGGCATACAAGGCTTCTAGCTAACAAGGCCCCCACCAGCGAACAAAGAGTTAACTCTTCACACCTCCAGACTGTTACACAAATGTAAATGCAAGCACACACTAAGCTTGTTAATCAAATGTATCAACAAATCTCACGCTGGCATTCAAAGGGTTAACTTGGTCGAGCTATATTCTTCTTAACAGGCTAATGGATTCGTTAGAGTATCAAGGATGCAACTTACTAAATTTATAGATTTAATATAGAAATTACAGGGCATTCAGATATAAAAAAAACTATTAATAACAATTGACACAACATACACAAGTAATACAGTTTAAAATAAAAAGGATTCATTTCAGAATATAACTTACATCGAAGTAGTATATTCTGAGCCAAGGGAAATTGTCTGGAACATGGACTGTCATGGTACCAATGAGGGACAGCTGGATCCTGGTAGTTCAGCCGGGATTGGCGTGACTTCAGCTAGGGGTACGGAGTCTAACAAGCGAAAGGTGTTAGCCAGAAATTCCCGCAAGGGAATATGGACTTCGCGGCTTCCACTTGCAGGTCGCGGCCCCCTACGGAAGTTCCCAATGAACCACAAGAGAATGTGGTAGAATAGGTAGATTAGTAGCTCATGGGAGGTACAGCAGAAGTAGAGCCTCTGGAGAACTGTGACCGTTACTACTGACAACCGGAGAAGAGATGAGCAGGGGAATGTCACTGGGAAATGGTATTAAGGATGGTCTGCCACATTGCCACTGGAAGAGGGTGCAGTAACCTTGGTGGGACTTGGTGGAGAGTCTTGTTTTGAGCACAGATAGAACAGGCGGCCACGAAGTCTTTAACTTCGGAGTGGAAATTAGGCCACTAATACTGTCGGGAAACCAGTTCAGAAGTCTTACGGGAACCAAGATGTCCTGCAAATCGTGAAGCATGGAACCAGCGTAGGAGACTCTAGATGAAGAGGGACAAAATTTTTCCCCTGGGGGGAGTAGGAGAGAGTGAGAGCAAATTCAGGCATTTGAAATCCAAGATAGGACATTCCAGAAAAGCGTCTGAACCCAAACTTCCGGGGAAGGCCTGAGATAATGCATCCGTCTTTTTGTTTTTTGAGACCAGGTTTGAAGGTGACCCGAAGATCGGAGCAGGTAAAGAAAAGTGACCAGCGGGCTTGACGTGGATTCAGGCATTGGGCTGTCTGAAGGTAGAGTAGGTGTTTGTGATCCGTGAAGATCGTAACTGGATGACGGGCCCCCTCCAGGAGGTAACGCCACTCACTTAAGGCCAATTTCATGGCAAGGAGTTCTTTGTCCCCGATGGAGTAATTACTCTCTGCGGACAGGAACTTGCAGGAGAAGATCGCACATGGATGGAACTTGCCTTGAATGTTTTTTTGGGAGAGAACTGTCCCTACTCCAGTGGAGGAACCATCTACCTCTAGGAAAAAAGGAAGAGAAACATCTGGTTGCTGGAGGATTGGGGTGAAGAAAAGGCTCTTTTTAGGAATTGGAAGGCTTCTACTGCTTCTGAGGACCATACTTGAGGGTTTGCCCCTTTCCGGGTGAGAGCCACCAGAGGTGCCACAATAGAAGACAACTTAGGGGCCTCGAAAATACATTTTTCCACTTGCAGAACAGATGGTTGGTGCGTAGTCTGGAGAGGACTTCAGCCACATGCAGGCAATGTGAGAGAAGGTCTCTGGAAAAGATTAAGATGTCGTCCAGGTATACCACTACATAGGAATATAACAGATCATGGAAGATTTCATTAACAAAGCTTTGAAAAACGGCATGGGCGTTACATAAGCCGAACTGCATCACTAGGTATTCATAATGGCCATCCTGTGTATTTAAAGCCGTTTTCCACTCGTCCCCAGAGCGGATCCTAATAAGGTTGTATGCTCCACGTAGGTCTAGTTTAGTGAAGATCTTCACACCCTTAATGCGATTGAAGAGCTCAGTGATCAATGGAATAGGGTAACGGTTTTTGATAGTGATGGCATTCAACCCTCGGTAGTCAATGCCGGAAAGGAGTGCTCCATCTTTTTTTTTCACAAAGAAAACCCCGGCCCCAGTGGGTGAGGATGAGGGTCTAATGAAGCCAAGTTGCAGGTTTTCCTTAAGATAGAGCATAGTAGCCTCAGTTTCAGGTAGCGAAAGCGGATAGATCCGGCCTCGTGGAGGAATTTTCCCGGGAAGAAGATCAATGGGGCAGTCCCAGGGTCTGTGGGGAGGTAGACGCTCGGAGGAGGCCTTAGAGAAGACATCTGAAAACAAAGAATACTGGGAAGGTAAGACGACTATAGTAGATTCCAAGGGAATTTCAGTAGAGCAGAGAGGCTCGACAGGCGTCAAGCACTTGCAGGGGCATGTAGGCCCCCATGCGATGATTTGTGAAGAAGGCCATTCCTGGTGGGGTAAATGGAGATGAAGCCAAGGTAATCCAAGGATGATGGGGCTGATGGTCAGCGGCAGGACAAGGAAGGAAATTTTTTCCCAGTGGAGTGCCCCAACTTGCATGGAGATAGGTCTGGTTTGTTTATGAATGCTGCCATTAGGGAGACGGGAACCATCAATGCCAGTAGTGACCACGGGCTTCCTCAGCGGGACAGTAGGCAAGGCAAGTTGGGTTACTAAAGATTGTAAAATAAAGTTCCCGGCTGCTCCTGAGTCCAACAATGCCATGGACGAAATGGACCCTGAAGGCAAATGTAAACTGACAGGGAAAGAACATGTCGGGTCTGGAAAAGAAGTTGGAGAGGAAGTAAAAGTCCCTAGTCTGACCTCTCCAGTGCAGGCTAAGGTCTGATGTTTCCTGAGCGCTGGGTACAGGAAGCCAGGAGATGGCCACAATCTCCACAATATAGACATAATTGATTTTTCATCCTTCTTTCCCTTTCTTCAGGAGTTAAACGGGAGCGTCCCAGCTGCATTGGCTCATCCATAGAAGTGGGCGGTTGAAAGCGAGGGGCTAGACCAGGGGTAGGGAACCTGTGGCTCTCCAGGTGTTGTGAAACTACAAATCCCAGCATGCCTTGCCACCTATCTGCTGGTTATCTACTGGCAAAGCATGCTGGGACTTGTAGTTTCACAACACCTGGAGAGCCACAGGTTCCCTACCCCTGGGCTAGACAAAAGGTAGAGCTTCTAGGGAAGTCCTTCTCGGACGATGTCTCCCGGAACCGAAGATCCACCCGATTGCAGAGAGAAATTAGGGCATCCAAGGTAGGTGGCAATTCTTGAGAAGAAAGGGCGTCCTTGACCTTATCTGATAGCCCTTGCCAAAAGGCAGCAACAAGAGCCTCATCATTCCACTGGAGTTCGGAGGATAGGGTCCGGAACTCGATAACGTATTGAGCCACTGAGCGGGAGCTTTGGCATAGTCTCAGGATGCTGGAAACTGCGGAAGTCACTCGTCCTGGCTCATCGAAAATCCTCCGGAATGCTGATGTGAAGGCTGAAACATCATTGAGGAAGTCGTCATTCTGCTCCCAAAGAGGAGAGGCCCATGCCAGGGCTTGTCCAGACATGAGGGAGACCATGTAGGCCACTTTTGACCTAGAATTGGGGAAATTCTGTGGTAAGAGCTCAAATTGAATGGTTGATAGGTATGATTTGCAGCGTAGTTACTCGGAAGTGGTTAGCAGTAATAATGCAGCATCGCCACTGGAAGTATTTAGCAGGGATAGTCTGCAGCGTAGCCACTTAGAAATGGTTAGTAGGAATGGTCTGCAGGGTAGGAGCCTGGAGGAGCAGGAACGCAGAGTAAGGAATTCCCAGGTACATGAAAGGGCACAGGATCTGTATCCAATACAGGAGTAAGGGACTGACTGAAAGAACCAGCCCTGAATCTAGAGTAGAAGGGCAATTTATAGGACTGGTTTAATTTAGACAGCTAATAGAGGGCAGCAGCAGGTAAGAAAAAGATTGGAGTCTCTGCGAATGTGCAGAACTGCCGACCGCCAGGGAAGGAGAGAGAGCGCTGGAAGGAAGCAGGACTGCCGCCGCTGATCAGGTAAGACAGGCTGGCGGGGAGTGGACCGGGAGAGCAGTGGGTGAGTGGGTGCGCACGCCAAGTCCCGGGGGGACACAGCGGGAGCCCAGCGTGTGACAGACAGCTTATGAATGAATGATTGGTTTCCCAAAAGACTGACAATTTGCTGTACCTGGTCTCAGCTTTTTGAAGGCACTTCCACACCTCTTCCTACCCCCAGGGCTTGTGGCCTGTGACACTTTTTTCGATCACTATTTGCATGTTGCCTGATGTACTAACCCAGTGGTTCCCAAAGTGTGCGCCACGGCTCCCTGGGGTACCGCCAGGGCCGCCGAGAGGGGGTGGAAGCGGGTACATTTTACCCGGGCCCGGCCCTCGCTACTATTTTTTTTAATTTTCTTTTTTTTAAAAAAAAAATTTTATCTTGCGCTTTTGTATATATATATAATTTTTTTTTCCCCACGGGGGTGGGGGGGGGGAGCAATAGGATATAAAAAAATTAATACTCACGTGACCGTGGGGCCGCGTCCCTCCTCTCCATTCACACTGACTGTCGGGCATGACGTCATCAAGTCACACCCGACAGTCAGTCAGTGAGGAGCGCCGCAGCATGAGGAAAGAAGCCAGAAGAAAGAAGAGAAGACAGAAGAGAAAAGAACCTACCAAAAGGTAAGTAAAGAAACGGAGAGTCAAGGAGAGGAAAACAGAAAGGGACAGTGCTATAAAGTAGGGACACAGTGGGACAGAGAAAAAAAGGGACACAGAGGGACAGAGAAAAAAGGGACACAGAGGAAAAAGGGACACAGAGGGACAGAGAAAAAAAAGGGACACAGAGGAAAAAAGGGACACAGGGACAGAGAAAAAAAGGGACACAAAGGAAAAAAGGGACACAGAGGGACAGAGGAAAAAAGGGACACAGAGGGACAAAGGAAAAAAGGGTCAGAGGGACAGAGAAAAAAAGGGACACAGGAAAAAAGGGACACAGAGGGACAGAGAAAAAAAGGGACACAGAGGCACAGAGGAAAAAAGGGACACAGAGGGACAGAGAAAAAAAGGGACACAGAGGGACAGAGAAAAAAAGGGACACAGAGAAAAAAAGGGACACAGAGGGACACAGGAAAAAAGGGACAGAGGAAAAAAGGGACACAGAGGGACAGAGAAAAAAAGGGACACAGAGGAAAAAAGGGACACAGAGGGACAGAGAATAAAAGGGACACAGAGGGACAGAGAAAAAAGGGACACAGAGGAAAAAAGGGACACAGAGGGACAGAGAAAAAAAGGGACACAGAGGGACAGAGAAAAAAAGGGACACAGGCACAGAGGAAAAAAGGGACACAGAGGAAGAAATGGACACAGAGGAAAAAAGGGACACAGAAAAAAAAGGGGCAAAGAGGCACAGAGGAAAAAAGGGGGAGAGAAGCACTAATTAAAAAAAAGAGGAGAGAAGCACTAATTCAAAAAAAGGGGAGAGAAGCACTAATTAAAAAAAAGGGGAGAGAAGCACTAATTTAAAAAAAAAAGGGGAGAGGCACAGAGTGAAAAAGAAGGGGGGAAAGCAGCATGCATTGTAGTTGTGATGAAGAGGCACAGTATTGTGTGTGTGATGGCACAGGGGGCTTGTTACAATGTAGTGTGTGTGTGTGAGGTAGGTGGTGGCTAATTAATGGGTGCTATTTTGTTTGTAGGGTGATGGTGGGGCAATTTAATAGTGGGGACTATTAATTTAAGATGGGGTGGTTTGGGGGCTATTGAATATGGGGTGAGTTTAGGGAGAATGAGGTCTATTTATTAAATGTGACTATGAGTTATTTAATGGCAGTGATGATTGCGGGAAATAGGTATTGCTGTTTGCAGGAAGGGAATAGGTTTATTTATTAAATGTGAATACTATTATTTTAATGTTGGGGCTGGAGGAAGGCTTAATTATTTATCGTGGGTGCTATTGATTTAACGCCGGGGCTGGCTGTAATTTTCTAAATGTAGCAACTAAAGAAAGCAGCAGTCACAGGGGGTGAAAGTGATAAGAACAGGTAGGAGAGAGCAGCAGAGTGTGTGAAATGTTGTGATTCTAGTAGGGACAATGTCAATTTTTGGTGAGTGTTGTGCCCAATGTAAGGTGCAGGCCAAGACTGAACTCTTTGTGTACACACTGCATTCTTTCTATACTACACTGTGGTGCTAGATGTCTTAAAAGTCAAGAGTGCTGGGACATATGTCACGCTCTGGTGAATTCAGGACCTAGTGATTTTGATATGCTAGCCACGCCCCAACAGTGCATTGCCATGCCCCCAAATGTATGACCACCCCCTGAAAATTCTTGCACTGCCGTTAGGCTAGCCACGCCCCAACGGTGCATTGACTCGCCCCCGAATGTATGACTACATCTCCGAAATTTTTGGCGCCGCCGTAGGGCTTACTCGACTATGAGGGGGGCCCCATGAATTTGTTGTACCCGGGCCCTGAATTCCTCTTGGCAGCCCTGGGTGCCGCAGCGCTATCACAGAGGTGCCGCGGCCGCCATGGCAGAGGAAAAAAAACAAACTTACCAATTCAGCGCTGAATCTTTATCCTCACTGTTCTCACTGACTGTCGGGCGTGACATCATCACGTCCGACAGTGTCAGTGAGGAGCAGCAGCAGAGAGGACATCAGGAAAGAAGACAGCATAAAATGAGGAAAGAAGGTAAGTAAAGGAACAGAGAGGAAAATGCATTGGGGCACACAGAATGATATAGTGAAGTGAGACACAGAGTGGTATAGTGAAGGGGGGAAACAGAGGGTGATTTATGAAGGGGGACACAGAGTGTGATTTGACAAAGGGGGACACACAGAGTGATTTGATGAAGGGGGACACAGAGTGTGATTTGAGGAAGGGGGACACACAGAGTGATTTGATGAAGGGGGACACAGAGTGTGACTTGATGAAGGGGGACACTGTGATCTGGTGAAGGACACAGTGTGAAGGTGCACATATGACATTGTGATGGGGCACATGTGACATTGTGAAGGGACACATGTGACATAGTGAAGGGGCGCAGTGGTATGAAGAAATGGCACAGTGGTATGATGAAGGGGCACAGTGAGATGGTGAAGGGGCTTAAATACTTACATTATTTTGAACAAACTACTTAAAAAACGGGACTACCCGGTAATTATTTTGGCTTAGGGATGCCTTGGAAAAATTATGGAGACCCTAAGGGTGCCTCGAACTGAGAAAGTTTGGGAACCACTGTACTAACCAATTCTACTATGTGACCTAACTTTTTTGTGGAGCGTCACACAGATCCAATTTT
This sequence comes from Mixophyes fleayi, assembly GCF_038048845.1. Lineage (NCBI taxonomy): Eukaryota > Metazoa > Chordata > Amphibia > Anura > Limnodynastidae > Mixophyes > Mixophyes fleayi. Next base: position 178,998,262 of record NC_134402.1, read on the forward strand.
ATTATTAATAAATTCCCTATGAATTTGTCCATCTTTTGATTTCAAACACGAATAATTACAGTCTAATTGTAGAGCTTATACTCATTTCCTTAGCTTCTATATTCTGAATTTAACATATGACCAGCCCATCATCATGCTATGGGGGAATATGTGGTTGATCACTACTTTTATTGATTTTAAGTGGCATATTTTAAAACTGAATTCTTTTTGTCTATATAAAGTATAGCCGAGTTAGCACATGGCCTCTGTGAACCAGACACCATGCTGAGCGGTTCCTAAAAGTCTATTCAGGTGTCAAACTCCATCCCAGGCCAGGCTATATATCACAGCAGGGGCTCTTTGAAACTGCCACAGGTGACACTCCTATCTTCTCACACTTGAACATACAACAGACTTTCTGTCTTCACATTTTACACTTTAATAGCTTAATTTATCAATGGATACATTTGATATAACATATTTACACTGCAGTTATGATTTATCCCTTATTCCTCACAATTATGGATGGGTTAAGCCTTACAAATAACTGTAAGTTCTCTATGTTCTCAACAGTATTCAAATTGCCCCATAAAAATGTATTTGTTTTACTATGGAGCCACCATTCCTGACAAAGTTTATCTGACGAAATGTGTAGCAGGTATTGGTTCATGTGCAGTCATTGTATGATATCTGCTACATGCTGGATAGATATGGAAAGAATTGAACAGATATCCGGTGAAGATTCTGTGTATTGCTGTGATATGTTCACACTTGTTTGATTTCTGGTACGTGTTAAATCTGTGCAACTTTTTTAATAAAAATAGTTTTTAATGAAAATATGCCATGGAAGCACTCCCATATGTTTTATTTTTTAGATTCATGGTTTTACCATGGAGATCAGATATGTGAAGGGGAAGTTGCATGGATTACGGTCTGCTTGTTCCTAATACTTAAAGCCTGATGATAAAAGTGGAATAATCAAGTATTTTACAAAGAATCCGACACAGGTATGCTGAACTACTTTACTGTTTATTAGCAGTTGTCAGGATGGTAAACAATTCTAGTGATGGTACAGCAGTCATCCAGAAAAAGGAACACAAAATCCCCCACCAACTACACCTGGCAAAACATTACTTCCCTGTCTGGAAGCCGCCCACTTACTGGCATTGGTGGTCCCACCAACACATACGGACACTGTCTTTATCCTCCACCCCAAACATTACAAACAAAGCACACCCATGTGGTACAACTGTGTGTGTGTGTGTGCTCAAAAAACAGCCTAGGGAACCTTTAACCCTGTCTGCAGCCTGCTGCTGTAGACTGGCTGTGTTTTTAACAGAACTGTGGCAAATATGCCTCTTTGCCACATATCCCTCCCCTTAGCGTCGCCAGCCTTGGTGACGCTGACACTGCGGAGAGCGCTTCCCCACCCTGGGGACAGATCGTCCCTTATGGGAACTTTGTTTCCCTGCACAACTGCATTTACCAACGCGGCTTGTGGCTCCTCCCTACCATGCCAATGTTTCAGCAGGTTGACATGATATGTCTGAATAGGTTTTCTCCTGCCTTCTTGCATGACTTTATATTGTGCAAAGGTATAGCCTCAGGATACCCGGTGGCATAGTCCACTATGACCAATACATACTGATGGCCACGGGCAAACTTCTGTAATGGGCCTACCAGATCCATACCAATACGCTCAAACGGGGTCTGCACCACAGGGATGGGAACTATCGTGGCCCGGTAGCCTGGCTTTGGACATGTTCTCTGACATACTGGACACGTCCGGCTTTTATTGCCTCATATACTCCTGGCCAATAGAACCTGAGCAATATTCGCTCCCGTGATTTATATTCCCCCAAGTGCCTCCCCACACAGATGTGTATGTGCAGCTTTGAGAACAAGGGATGTATGGATTTGCGGCACTAACAATTGTACACTGTACATTAGCAAATCTATACAACAGATCATTCTTCACCTTATAATAGGCAATACCTTCAGCAGGCTTGTTAGCCTTCTCTACCCCATTAATCTCAACCACATTCTTCTAGACATTAGCTAAGGCAACATCTCCAAGTTGGTCTCGCCAAAGTCTCTTAGTGGAAAAAAGTTAGACAATCCTGCCCAGTCTAAGTCCTCATTGGGAAGCATTACCCCTTCACTCAAGGTCTCGCCAGCAAACGATGCCAGGGTCTGGTTCTGCATTGGTACTTGTGCAGCTCTCCTTTGTCTATGCTCCCACCTCTTAGGAGGTGCATTTTCCTCAATTGTCTGGTTCAGGTTTCATAGTAGATCCTGGCGCTTTCCATTTCATGTTCCCTCAAACTCCTCCATCAAGGCTGGACTTTTGGCCAGTGCTTCAACTGCCGACGTGTCCGCCTGGATTCGCTCTTGGAGGATCTGCTTGAACAGCGGAAATTCTCTGACCAGGATTAAAGGGTATGACAGTTTTGGGGCAACAGCCGCTACCACTGTTAGTGTCTGTCCATTCACAGGTATAGGCAAAAGAGTCCTGTCATATTCCATAGCAGTCCCATGGACACAGAGTACCTTCACTTTGGGGAGATTATGCGTCCGTTTCTCTGGTAATATGGAGCTGGAAACCAAGGACAGTTCACTACCCAAATCTACCAGAGCCAGCACCAGATGGTGATTCACATACACAGTCACGCTGAACAAGCAGGACTTCCCGGGAACCGGACTCATTGTACAGCAGCTTGGATAGCTTGGTTGTGTGTGTGCTAGTGAAAAATACATAGGTTCTACTAATGTTGGGCACTGAGCCCTCAAGTGTCCAGGCTCTTTGCACTCGAAGCAGATTGGATTTAATACAGGTTTGGCTGCCTTTCCATCAAGCAACCGCTCCTCACTAATATCCGGTCCACTGTTCCATATGTCAGATTTTGATCGAGGCACAAACTTTGGAGCGGGCAACGGAGGTTTGGGCATATGCTGTAAGGCGCTGTATCTCTCCACTACAGCAGCCAATTCCTCATGTGACTGAGGGTCCATCTGCAGTGCCCACCTTTGGAGATCTCGGTCCATACACCAGATACAATGGTCAATGGCCAGAATTTCTATCATTCTGCCCGCAGTGTTCTCTGGCTGTAAAATTTCTTTAGTGTTCTACCAAGTTCAGCAAGATGAACCCGAACCAATAATTCTTTGGAGAGTCTCCAGTCATGATATCGTTGGGCCTCCACTGCTCTGGTGACTCTAACCCTCGCTAAGATGGTGGTTTTCAGCCGCTGATAATCGCCAGCCTGGTCCTCATCTAGGTCTATATTGGTTCGCTGTGCTTCTCCTGAAAGATAGGGAGCCAGGGATTCGGACTAAGACCCAGGACGGCATGCTCAAAGCCTATTAGATATGCCTCCACATCATTATCAGAAGTTAATTTCTGTAGCGTTACGGTAGCTGGAGCCTCTCTATCCCGTCTCCCCTGAGCGATCTCCTCACAGAGAAGTTGGGTATTTTCCTCCTGCACTGCTGCCACATTCACTAGGGTTCTTAAAATGTCTTCCATTCCCACTGGAGTTTATGCTGGGAAATGAAACCTAGCTTCTCTCAGCATTCAGGTAAACAGCAAAAGTTTCTGGACCACAGCCAATTCACAACTGAGTGACCCACAAGGTGTGGTACTACAATTACCAAAAAATAAATTTGTTTTTGTTTGTTTTTAAACGCACTTTTTTAAATAGCAAACAAACCAGATTTTTTTTTTTTTTTGGACCACACCCAACTCACAGTTTGAATGTTTAAAAAGTTTGGCACTACAATGACCCAGTGGCGGATCCAGGGGGGTCGATCAGGGCAATCGCCCCCCCCCCCCTAGCAGACACTTGCTGCCGACGGCTGCACAGTATGTGCAGGTCCGTCCAGCCGTGACAGGCAGTGACAGTGTGCTGCCCGGCTGCTCTGATTGTGTTTTAAACACAATCAGAGCAGCCGGGCAGCACACTGTGTCTGCCTGTCACGGCTGGACGGACCTGCACATAGTGTGCAGCCGTCGGCAGCATAAGATGTTAGAAAGGGATCGGGGCCTAAATCACTCCGGGTACAACAGTTTTCTAGATCCGCCCCTGCAATGACCAGCAGTGATTAATTTCTGCCTTCTTTTGCAACGAAAACAGCTGCTAATCAGTTCCTAGTGCAAATGCTTGTCTCTTCTCAGCAACACATTTGAAACATAGCATTACAAGAGTTTGACTTTTTTTTTGACCACACCCAATTCACAGTTTGAACCTTTAACAAGTGTGGCACTACAATGACCAGCAGTGTTTAACGTCTGCTTTCTTTTGCAACCAAACCAGCTGCTAATCAGTTCCCAGTGTAAAGGTTTGTCTCTTCACAGCAATACATTTCAAACAAAGCATTACAAGAGTTTGATGTATTATAGTGTTTTTTAACAGACTCCACTCACCACCCTTGCATCTGGAGGCTGGGAGGATGGCTGTGTTTTAGCTGTTCTACAGACCCCACAATGACACCACATGTGAGAGAGTAGAGCATTCACATGAATCCGACACAGATATGCTGGACCACTTAACTGTTTATTAGCAGTTGTCAGGATGGTAAACAGTTCTAGTGACGGTACATTTAGATGGCAATATGCAGAGAAAGCATGCAAAGTAACACATTTGTGCAGCAATAGTTTAATAGCACCTAGTGTAAACAGTTTGAAAGCATATGTGTGACATATAATAGTTTAAAGTCTACAGGGTGTGTCTGTGTAACTTTAATCAAACAAAGGTAACTGAGAGGGCTCCCTTTTAAAGAGAAGGTGGGAGTGTCACCTGCCCATCAAGCCAGGGCTATGGGGGCTATGGGAGGAGTGTCAGGTATGAAAACCTCTTTGTTTCTTTGTTTGAGAGTGAACAATGCTGGAAAAACTGGCTTATTGTTAGAGAGTTGGTCTGTGTTTAGTGTTTAGGATCACAAGAAACTATGTGGAATATTTATTGCTTCAAATAGCTTACCAATCTGACATTAAAACTAAGTAAAAAGTAAGACATTGTTCACATGTGTTTAATTAGAAGTGGTGTTGCTCAGGGAAGCTGCTAACATGTAAGAAGTTTTGAGAACCCTCTTGAATGTACATAGGTTTGGGACAATTCTCTGACAAATGGGTTAGGATAGACAATATCTTTTCACTGCCATGTGTACTCTGGGCCATTAAAACCTGAGCAGAACTCTTTCCCATGTTTTATCCTTCCCCAGGTGTCCCCCACGGACACGTGTGTATGTGCTGCTTTTAACACTAGGGATACATAGACCTGAGGAACCATTAACGGTTTTACTTTAACCCCTTGTACAATAGCAACTATACAGAAACAAAATTGGTATTGTGGACCAGTCTGTATCCTCACTGATAGACGGGATGGGCTCATCTGCGACGTCACCAGCCTATGCTAGGTTGGACTGTCCAGGTATTTCTGCAAGTGGATGCTTTTATGTAACTCCTGCTGTTACCCACAGGATAGCATTCTGGTTTGGCGGTTCCAAAGATCGAGGTACAGATGTTGTGGATTCTTAGGCTGCTCCTTTAAGACCGGGCTTCCAACTATTGCCTCAGTTGCAGGCATGTCTGCTCACCAAGGACGTCTTTAACAGTAAGCAGTATGCAGCCACCACCATAACTGGTTTTTAAGTGTGACTGGCAAAAGTGTTCTCTCATATTCCTCAGTTATCCCATATACGTACAGGAGCTTCACCTTGGGTAAAACAAGTAGTTATGGTTCTGGTTGATAAGCACAGTCACCCGGAACAAATAAGGACTTCCTGATGTGGGACTCATGGTAAAACAGTTTTGGAAAACAGGCCCAACTTGTGCAACAAAACAGTCCATGAGTTCCATTAGTTTAGGACATTGATCCCTAAAGTGGCCTAGCTCACCAAATTCAAAGCATTTCTAATTAGTCACCTTTGTAACCCTCTGTGCCCTCTGTCCATAGCAGTTTCGCCATTGGGCCCTGTAGCAAGGATTGTCAAACCTGGCTTTTGATGTGGCATGAATGCAGGTTTTTGGTCATATGCTGTACAGCACAAAACCTTTCTACTACTGGGGCAAGCTCTTCATAAGTTTGTAGGTCTGCTTGCAACACCCACCTTTGCAGACCGCGATCCAGCCCCCAGATGCAGTGATCTATCACCAGAGCAGCAGCCATTTTTTGTTTGTTTTTGGAAAGCTCAACCAAATGGTCTCTGACCGATTTGTCTTTATTATAGTACCATTCATGATAGCACTGGGTCCAGCCTGGCCCCAAAACCCCAATGCAAGCCAATATCTCAGACTTTAGATATGGATAATCAGAGGACCGGTCCTCATCAAGATCCATATAAGCTCGCTGAGCTTCGCAAATCAGATATGGCGCAAGCCTCTCAGTCCAAACTTCAAAAGGCCATTTTGCCCTTTTTGCAGATCTCTCAAAGGACACCAGATATACTTGTACATCATCAGCTGGCAACATTTTCTGCAGAGCCAGACGAGGTGGTGCATTTCTGTCACACGTCACCTGGACTAACTTCCTTTAAGAACCTGGTGTTTTCCTTCTGTGTCACTGCAACTCGTAGCAACTCAACAAAGGCACTCAAAACTTTGTACATGTTAGCGCCTACGCGGGCAGGGTAGCGGAAACTTGCTCTCCTGAGCATCCGTACTTCTGACACCACTTGTGGCAAGAGTACACTTTTGGTGAAGCACATGCAGAAACAGCTCAAAATCACATCATCTTTATTTTTCCACAATTTTTAATTAAATATATTTATATATATATATATATATATATATATATATATATATATATATATATATAAAAGCCTAGCGGCGTGTGTTAGTCTGTGTGTGAAAAAAACAAAACAAGCTGCAGCGCCACCTGCTGGGCGGGGTTATACACTGACCTACTAAATTCTTAGCATTATCTAATATATAAAAGTAAAAGCCTAGCGGCGTGTGTTAGTGTGTGGAAAAAACTATTTTCTCAGAAAGGGCTCATCCAATTGACCTGAAATTTGGTATACTGACATTATTTGACAAAAAAAATAGAATAGTGAAGTCAGTTAACTTCCATCATCCCCCCTTCCCCCCGTGGGAGGGGTAGTACAGGCTAAATTTACGAGTTGAAGGCTCAAACTAATTTTCGTGAGGTCATTTTACCTCATGAACACACATGTGTAGCGGCGTGTGTTAGTGTGTGTGGAAAAAACTATTTTCTCAGAAAGGGCTCATCCAATTGACCTGAAATTTGGTATACTGACATTATTTGACAAAAAAATTAGAATAGTGAAGTCAGTTAACTTCCATCATCCCCCTTCCCCCCGTGGGGCGGGTAGTAAAGGCTAAATTTACGAGTTGAGGGGTCAAACTCATTTTCGTGAGGTAATTTTACCTCATGAGCACACATTAAAAAGGTTATAAAAGGGCGCTTGCGTCGGGAAGTAACGCTCTTCCCCTGAGGAGGCCTGGGCTAGGCCCAAATGCATGACGAGAACCTTTTTAAGACCTTAAGTAGCTTGATTTGACTAGAATGCATGAGTATCATGCATGGGTTAACTTGTGTGTGTATATATATATATATATATATATATATATATATATATATATATACACTGTGGCAAGAGCCTGCTACTGCAAAAGCACACGCGAACAACAACTTCCTTTTTATGGTGCTTTATTGTCAGGATGGTAAATGTTTGACACCGTATACTTGTACAGCAATCATGGAGACTCTAAACACTAGCTATACATAGTCCAGCTCTCTCTCAGGACCAGCCAGCTCACCCAGCATTGGTCTCTCTGAACAAATGAAACAAACAAACTTTTATACATGATGCTCCTCCCCCAGCCTTAGCTTGATGGACAGGTGACACACCCACCTTCTCTTTAAGAGGAAACGCCTATTACTGGCTCTGTTTGCACAAACAGACACACCCTGTCTGTTTGCTGAGAGGAAGGAGCTTTCTAATCATGTAAGTTAACCAAACTTTAAACTATACATAAGTCTTTACCTGCTTTAACCTCAATCTAGGTGACCATGTTTGAAATCAGGGATTTATTACCAGCACAATGGACGTCTAAATGTGAGTAAATAATGTAAAGGCTTTAATGTCAATACTTAGCAACATTTATTTTGCAGCTCAGATAAAGAAGATCTCTACAAAAAGGATATAAACATGACAGACACTCACCACTTTCACATGGCCTGTAACAATGTTTGCTTTAGGCTTAGGGATGTGGACTATCTCAGTTTTAGTCTGTAATTTTTTAATAGTTCTTTTTTTGGGGGCCCATCATAATTAAATCAACCAGATAATTACTGACTGATTAGGGACATATAATACAAGAGGTATTTGTGTTTGGTCTGCTAATATGTGAAAATCTTCCTAGGCCAACTGTGAGCATGAGCATTGTTTACAATGATAGCGTTCAGCGCTTTTTGCAATATAACACATCTGCCACTTTCATATTAAAAATGTCTGTAAGGTAATGTCAGCACTTTGCCTTAGTGGGTAGCACTTCTGCCTCCCAGCACTGGGGTCATGAGTTTGAATCCCAAACATAGCTTATTGGTCTGGGTCTCAATCATTAAGGAAAGTAAATGTTGCACCATAACATTAGGATACTGGGGCCTAAGTATGTGGCATTGGAGAGAGATTAACATTTCTAATCTGGAGTCAGATTTATCTTTGAGGTAGGGCACCTCCTTGGCAAACTTTGAAACTATTCTTAAGAATGAAGCAATTGTTTGTATTTCATTATTTTATATGATTAACAGAGAACTCGCATCTTATTATCTCCTCCCTGAGCTCCGCCAAATACTGGGGCTGGCGCCGGCGTAGTTCGCTCGAGCGGTTTTGCAGCTGGACGGCCGAGCGCCGACGGTGAAACTGCAGCCAGTTGTGGCGGCGCACCCTCTGGTACGCCAGTAACTTTAATTCGTTACTCACGTACCGACTAGAGGGCATGCTATCCATGCCCTCAGTCAGTACCTGTAGCTCGCGTCTTGCAAAAGTTTTTGAACGCATACTTTCTCAACATGACATACAATCCAGTACTCTTCTCTGTGATTGGTTCGCAGAGCATGTTTAGGCAAGCTCACATCACTCGTGGATCTTTTTTACACCTGTGTGTAAAATGTCTGCCTGTCATTCAACCATAGTATCCTAGCAAGGGGTGTGTGTGGACATTAAGTGACGTGACGTGTACTCCGCGCTTAGCAAATAGATTGAGACATCTACACCTGGGCTCGCAATTCAATGTGTATTTTCAAGCAGCTGGTCTCTTTCTTCAGTCCTGCTATTTGTGAATGATTTGTTGCAGAGACATTTATTTGTTTGTTTGAGACTCCTAAGACGTTATTGCACTGAGTACTATTCGATATGTTTCAATAGATATCACGTAGCTGGTTACTAATAGGAATTTAACTTTATATACATCAAGCAATGTAAGTGTATTTGTCACTTTACATTAGTCATGTATTCCTGTATATGCTGGTGAAAGTGTCACATTTATAGCATCATTTTGCTAATGGGTTTCCAACAGAAAATCCAAGAGTAAGCAGATTATAGCTTTTTTGGCCTGAATCATTGAAATGTCTTTCCTAAATAACTTTGGACCAAACAATGCATGTTAAATATCCACATCAATATAAATAATCCTTATGCCTCTCTTTTGCCCTCGCCTTAGATTTTTGGGCCAAATATATATTATTGTTTTTTGTTCTCCCGGCCCCGATTTGGATATTGGTGAGTACTCTGTGCTGTAAACAATGCAGATTAAGTAACTATAGCAATGGAAACTGTCCGATTGTCTTTCATTTATCCGGCCCTCAGAAGGGGGGTGAGGTGAAGTGAATATCGCTCTTTGCTATTACAGACACCTGTATCAATAACGTTTGGAAACTTTTTTGCCTGGAGTTTTTTACTGATTCTGTATACGTTATTCACTCCTTTCCTATTTGTGATTGTCACGCCTGAGGATCTGCCTGTACCAAGACTGGGTTGTGTCTCTGGAGCTGGACTGGTGACTACGTGGACAAAGCTGGGTGTCCTGATAATGTTCCTCTGCATGTAGTGAATGGACTGGTGCAGATGGTGCTTACAATAGGAGCGGAAAGCAAACAGGAACTGGATTGCTGGACGTGACTGTAAACGGAATGCTGTAACCGGAATGGAACCAGAGTGGATGGAACCAGATTGCTGGAATCAGACTGGAGCCAGAATGCAGACTGCACTGTCAGAGCTGAATAAATAGCAAGACTGTAGCAAGATAAATAGCAAGACTTCAAACTGCTGGGAACCAGGTTGGCATCTAAAATAATTGTCACGGCTAAGGATAATTATGGATCCCCAGCCTCTACTTAGATGGTAATAGTAGAGGGTGGTGGAGACAGGACACAGTGGAATGGAAGTTCTTAACTTGAGCGCATCACAAGGAACAATAACACAAACGATGGTAGTGTGTTGCAACTTGATATATTGATAGAAGATACAACAGCAGTTCTAATTAAATACAATCGTAATCACAGATGCACTTCAGTTGGTAACCAATGGCAACAGCATGCGAAATAGTCAATATAACAGTTCAACGCTAGATGGTAATAGAACACTTGGATCCTATACGAAACACACAGCAGATGAAGGTGAACCACTGACACAGCTAAAAGTCCGATAAGAATAGTATGTAGACTTGGCTGATCCAAACGTATAATATGATTCACTTTAGCAGGTGGTTATAGGTATCACAATAGTTCATATAGCGGAACAAAGAACGTTATATGCTATCCAGGAACTTGGGTAAGCAGGAAGGTGTTGCCTAGAAGTACAGCGTGATAACGAAATCAAAACTGAGCATAGAACTACAGGTCACAGGAGATCCGGTTAACAGGTAAGCAAGAGTTCATCACAATTAGACGACAGCTGGTAATGCACACAACTTGTATTAAAGTAGAGGCTCCCGGCTTAGCAGTATATTCATATTAACAGTCCAGCAATAATAATCAGCAGAATAATAATAGCCGTGCCAGACATAGAACCACAGATGACAAGAGAACTTGATTGTAGTTCAACATAGCATAACGCAACATAGACAGCCGAGTAGAATAGTACTGGAGCCAATCAGCATGAGCGCAGGTGTAGCAGACAACTCACGAATAGTTCTGTGTGCAGATGAATGACACTACGTAACTTCAGCTTGTAGATGAACCACGAACTGGCATACAGCGGAGCCGATGGAGAGCAATGATGACAGGTAACTTCGGCCACCGATAGTATCCAGCAGATAGGCAAAAGGTCAGATATGCAGCCAGAACCCACGGCAGTGTGAGTAACATGAAGATCAGGCAATGAGTCCATGATTACGGGAACTTAAAATAGTTCTCTAGGACCAATAGGCTTCAGAAGGAGGTCCCAATCAATATAACGAGAAACACTTATGGACAGGTAGAGACTCTGAAGCGAAAGCAAGCACCAACATAGGTCTTAAAGGGCAAGTCACAACGCCAGTACCTAGCTATGGGACTGGCGTGTAACAGTACTCCCCCTTTTAGAAGTGGCCACTGGACACTTAAAGATAACTTTCCGTGGAAACTTAATGTGGAACTTGCGTAATAATGCAGGAGCATCATTATCAGAGGCATTTACCCAGGAACGCTCCTCAGGACCGAAACCCTTCCAATCTGCTAAATATTTAATCACTCCACTAACAATTTTGGAATCCAAAATTTGAGTAATCTCAAAGTCTTCCTGTTGACAAAGTTCTGGTACTGTTGAAGAAGATGTAGATGAAAAACGATTGATAACTAATGGCTTCAACAGAGAAACATGGAAGGAGTTCGAAATATGAAGTGAGGCTGGCAGTTTTAATTTAAAGGACACTGGGTTGATGATTTTCAAAATTTTATACGGACCGATAAATCGAGGAGCGAACTTCATTGAAGGGACTTTAAGACGAATGTTCCGAGTGGACCACCAAACTTTGTCACACACTTTCAGAGCAGGTACAGCTCTACGTTTCTTGTCAGCTGCTGATTTATATCGAATAAGCTGAGATATAACTTGGTTCCAAGTAGCTGAAAAATTTTGAATGCGTTCTATAGCTGCAGGAACATGTGTGGGAGGGAGGGCTGAAAACTTCGGCAAACCAGGATGTAAGCCATATACAATAAAGAATGGAGTAGAGGAAGTAGACTCATGAAACAAATTATTATGCGCAAACTCTGCCCATGGCAGAAGATCCATCCAGTTATCCTAGGAAGCAGAAGAGAACATACGAATAAAAGTTTCAAGATCTTGATTCACTCTCTCTGTCTGCCCATTAGATTGTGGGTGGTATCCGGATGAGAAATTGAGCTGAACTCCCAAGGCTATACATAATGCTCGCCAGAATATAGAAGTAAATTGCACTCCTCTATCAGAAACAATCTCCTGAGGACATCCATGTAATCGAAAAATCTCTTGAATAAAATGTTGTGCCAAAACTGAAGAAGAGGGCAATCCATTCAATGGTACAAAATGAGCCATCTTTGAAAAGCGATCCACCACGACCCACACTGTGTTGTAACCTCTGCTAAGAGGAAGATCAGTTATAAAATCCATACTGATGTCGGTCCATGGTCTAGAGGGTATTGAAAGAGGCAACAAGGGTCCCATAGGAGCCAAATGAGAAGATTTATGCTGAGCACAAACATCACAGGAAGCCACAAAATCCTTAACATCAATACGAATAGATGGCCACCAATATGAGCGAGATATTAGCTCATATGTCTTCACAAATCCTGCATGACCAGAAATTTTAGAGGCATGATACCAGCGTAATAATTTTTTCCAAAGAGTCTTGGGAACAAAAGATTTGCCAGGAGGAAGAGTTTGAGACACAGTAGAGGCCATCAGGCACTTCGGATCCAAGATAAGACGATTATTAGGAGGATCAGAATCTGTAGAAGTGTCAAAAGCCCGAGACAGGGCATCCGCTCTTTTATTCAAATGTCCAGGTTTAAAGGTGACATGAAGATTAAAACGAGAGAAAAAGAGGGACCATCGAGCCTGCCGAGGATTGAGACAATGTGCCGTTTGTAAATATAATAGATTTTTATGATCAGTAAAGATTGTTACTTCATGTTGTGCTCCTTCAAATAAATATCGCCATTCAGATAAAGCCAATTTCATCGCCAACAATTCTTTATCACCGATAGTGTAATTTTGTTCTGCTGGCAAAAACTTCCTAGAGAAAAAAGCAGACGATTAACAGATGAATGTTGGGAGAGGACTGCTCCAACTCCAACTGCAGATGCATCTACTTCCAGAAAGAATGGCTGCGAGAGGATTGGCTGTTGAAGGATGGGTGCTGAAGAAAAGGCTTTTTTGAGATGGGAAAAGGCTTCTAAAGTCTCCACTGGCCATTTTTTAGGATTAGCCCCTTTCTAAGTAAGGGCTGTAATAGGAGCCATAACACTAGAATAGTTTAAGATAAACTGTCTGTAATAATTTGCAAAACCTACAAAACGTTGAATGGCTTTAAGAGTCCCTGAAAGTGGCCAATCCAGAATGGCTTGAACTTTGTCTGGGTCCATCTGCAAACCCGATCCAGAAACAATAAAGCCTAAAAAGGGCATAGAAGTAGCTTTAAATGAACATTTCTCTAATTTACAATAAAGATGGTTCTTGTGAAGCCTACTTAATACCTCAATAACATGCTTCCGATGAATATCCAAATCTTTAGAAAAAATGAGAATATCATCTAGATATACAACAACGTAGGAGTAAAGAAGATCCCGGAATACTTAATTAATGAAACTTTGAAAAACGGCTGGAGCATTACAAAGTCCAAATGGCATTACCAAATATTCGAAATGGCCATCACGGGTATTGAAAGCGGTTTTCCACTCCTCTCCAGACCGAATACGAATTAAATTATAGGCACCTCTCAAGTCAAGCTTCGTAAAGATGTTAGCTCCTTTAATACGGTCAAATAATTCAGTAATTAGAGGAATAGGATACCGATTTCTGATGGTCACCAAATTAAGGCCACGATAGTCAATACAAGGATGAAGAGAGCCATCCTTTTTCTTTACAAAAAAGAAGCCGGCCCCAGCCGGGGAGACAGAAGGTCTAATAAATCCTCTTTGAAGATTTTCCTTTACGTAAATAGACATAGCTTCAGTCTCTGGTTGAGAGAGAGGATACACCCGACCTCTAGGAGGACTTTTGTCAGGTAGTAATTCTATAGGACAATCCCAAGAATGATGAGGAGGAAGAATCTCTGCACAAACTTTATCAAAGACATCAGCAAATTATTGATATTGAGGAGGTAACGTAGAAGATTCTGATGGTACAATAGTCTTAAAAGAACGAAGAGGTCTCACCTTACGTAAACATTCTGAATGACACTGCGGACCCCACGATAGAATCTCAGACGTTTTCCAGTCTAGTTGTGGAGAGTGGGATTGAAGCCATGGGAGGCCCAAGATGACTGGTGATGTAGTACATGGCATTATGAAGAAGGAAATACTTTCAAAATGTAGCGCTCCTATATTAAGACAAATCAACTTGGTACGGGCATGAATTACACCTTTGGGAAGGTGAGAACCATCAATGGCTGTGATGACAACAGGATCCTCCAAAGAAACAAATGGAATGGACCAATGGGTAACTAAATCTTGTGAAATTAAATTTCCAGCAGCACCAGAGTCAATTAGGGCTTGGGTAGAATGTCTCTTAGAATCAAATAATAATAATGTCAGGCGCCGTCCGCACGGCCGCCTGTCTGCCTGACAGCGCGTCTGGTTGCTATGCAACCAGACGCATCACTTCCGGATCCCCCCTGCCAGCTGACACCTCGCTGTATGACGCGCCCCGTTGCTAGGCAACGGGACGCTATGAAGGATTCCCGGCGGCAGGTATGACAGCGCTGCAGCACTGATTCTGATTGGGTCACCACACTATTTAAACCTCTTCCTGCCCTCTCACCAGTGCCAGAGTATCAGGTCTTCCTGTCTCCAGCGTTGTGTATCCCAGTTGCTGTATTGTTCCTGACATTCCTCGTGCTGCTTGTGACCCTTTTGACCCGGACCGTTTGACCACCCCTATCTGGATTCTGCCTTTGTACTGTGCTCCCTGAAAGTTACCGACCCGGCTTGCCCCACCATTCTTCTGGATTTCCCTTTGTACCTCTTCTACCTGAACGTTGCTGACCCGGCCTGTCTGACACCTCCTTGTATCTCGCTGTGGACTCTAGGAAGGACCGCGGCCTGCAGCGGAGTCCATACTTCCTTGCGGGGGTTCCTGGTGAATACCAGGGGCACGTTAGACTCCGCGCCTTCCTCTGAGTGGCGCCAACAACAGCAGGTACCCACTATCAGTCATACACCCACTATCAGTCGTGACAAATAAAACTGGAATAGTGCAGGCAGCAGAAGAGGAGGTTTCTTCAAGCCCCAATCTGACCTCCCCAGAACAGATCAGGGTCTGGCGTTTCCCGGCCTCTTACAACAGGTATTCAAGAAGTGGCCAGGGTCTCCACAATAGATACCTATCTTCTCTCGTTGTCTACGGTCACGTTCCTCTAGGGTCAACCAAGATCTCCCAACTTGCATAGGTTCATCAAGTACAGAAGTTTGTGAAACCGGATGAGACACAAGTCCATGAGTTAAACGACGTCCTACTCCCTTCTCCACTGTTCTTTCTCTAAAGCGTAAGTCCACTTTATTACACAATGAAATAATAGCATCCAAATTAGTAGGGAGTTCATGAGGTGCTAATGCATCTTTTATTCGGTCAGATAACCCCTGCCAAAAAGCGGCCACTAAGGCCTCATCATTCCAGGAAAGTTCAGAGGATAATATACGAAATTCAATTACATATTGTGCCACCGTAAGATTCCCTTAGCGTAGACGAAGTATGGCCATAGAAGCAGAAGTAGGACGACCAAGTTCGTCAAAAATCCGATAAAACATCAAAAGAAAGGCTGCGTAGTCAGAGAGAAGTGGATCATTCCTCTCCCAGAGTGGAGATACCCAGGCTAAGGCTTGGCCATTCAGCAAAGAAACCACATATGCCACTTTGGACCTATCAGTGGGCAAATTCTGTGATTGAAGCTCAAACTGAATCGAACACTGATTTAGGAATCCACGACACATTTTAGGGTCCCCATCAAATTTGGCCGGAGCAGGCAACCTGTCACGGTTACAAACAGAAGTACAGCTAGGAGTCACGAATATGGTGAAAACACGCTGTGTTTATTTGCAGACAAGTATAAATAACAGGTAGTCAGGAGTAGTGGTAATTAGCAGGTGCAGGCTGATGCAGGAAATAATATAAATGTCCAGAAACAAGCAGGTACACAGCTAATGCAGGGAAGCAGGGGTATGAACAGATTCCAGGCAGCATGAACCAGAAGAGCAAGGCAGGAGGAAGAATCCACAGGTAACACAGGATATGACATCAGAATAGGACAACAATAACCAGCCATGTGTGCTGGGAGTGACAGGGTATATAAAGGGAAAACCACTCCCAGGTGCATGGGATAATTGGAACATGAAGGTTAACCCCTAATGCACACAATAAGGCACAATAGCAGCACCTCTGGTGAATGGAGGTACTGCCAATACAAATACAATGAGAAAGACGAAAAGGCAAGAGCTGCCATGCAAAGCAGCATGTAATGCATAAGCTGTAGGCAGATCGTGACAGTACCCCCTCCCTTAAGGGCGGATTCCAGACGCCCTATTACCAAAAATGTCTGAATTCATCGGAATCATAGTCCAGAATTGGGGGCCCGGCAGAAAAGTCCTCGTCCATGGATGGACGGGCAAAGGAGACTATGCCAGCTGCCAGTTCAAGCACTGCAGAACCACCTATTTTCTTACGTCCTCCTCTCTTACGGGACTTCCTTAGAGTTGGAACCTGCGCCAACTTGGTGGAGCACAAGGGTAGTTCTCAGACTGTAGTACCGGGTAGTGTTGCTGAAAGCACAGGTGAACCTCAGGATGGCACTGCAGGGGTTGGAGAAAACTTTTTGATTACTTCCTCAACAAACCGTTGTAAGTCAAACAGGATGGGATCTTGGGTTTCAATAAATGGATTTGCCCATTCCAAAGCCTCTCCTTTCAAATACGTAATAAGGAACAGTACCCGTCCCTTAGGGTTGTTAACAACCTCTGGTATGGAGGGCATATAAGAGGCAGCTAATTTCAGAAGGGCACAAAGTTGGGAAATGTGCCCCTCAAAGAAAGGCAACGGCTCAGACTTAGCACCCTCAGCAACAGATGGCTCGGACTTGGCAGCAGGCTTGACAGGAGACCCGAACTGGGCGGCAGGCTTGGCAGCAGGCTTGACAGCAGGCCCGGACTGGGCGGCAGGCTTGGCAGCAGGCCCGGACTGGGCGGAAGGCTTGGCAGCAGGCCCAGACTGGGCGGAAGGCTTGGCAGCAGGCCCGGACTGGGCGAAAGGCTTGGCAGCAGGCCCGGACTGGGCGGAAGGCTTGGCAGCAGGCCCGGACTGGGCGGCAGGCTTGGCAGCAGGCCCGGACTGGGCGGCAGATTTGGGAGCAGGCCCAGACTGGGCAGAAGGCTGGGCAGCGGGCCCGGACTGGGCAGAAGGCTTGCCAGCAGGCCCGGACTGGGCGGCAGGCTTGGCAGGGACAGCACTTTGAGAAGCCTGAGGGCAGACAGCACTTTGAGAAGCCTGAGGGCAGACAGCACTTTGAGAAGCCTGAGGGCAGACAGCACTTTGAGAAGCCTGAGGGCAGACAGCACTTTGAGAAGCCTGAGGGCAGACAGCACTTTGAGAAGCCTGAGGGCAGACAGCACTTTGAGAAGCCTGAGGGCAGACAGCACTTTGAGAAGCCTGAGTGCAGACAGCACTTTGAGAAGCCTGAGGGCAGACAGCACCAAGTGGTAACTCGGGCTGAACCGCATGGACTGGCAACTCGGGCTGAACCGCATGGACTGGCAACTCGGGCTGGACCGCATGCACTGGCAACTCGGGCTGGACCGCATGCACTGGCAACTCGGGCTGGACCGCATGGACTGGCAACTCGGGCTGGACCGCATGGACTGGCAACTCGGGCTGGACCGCATGGACTGGCAACTCTTCTGGAGCAGACTGGAGGGACAGGACCCCCTCTGGAGAAGTCTTTAAGGGCAGCGCCCCCTCTGGAGCAGACTGGAAGGGCAGCGCCCCCTCTGGAGCAGACGGTAAGGACAGCACCCCCTCTGGAGCAGACGGTAAGGGCAGCGCCCCCTCTGGAGCAGACGGTAAGGGCAGCGCCCCCTCTGGAGAAGACGGTAAGGGCAGCGCCTCCTCTGGAGAAGACGGTAAGGGCAGTGTCCCCACTGGAGAAGACTGGAAGGGCAGCGCCCCCTCTGGAGCAGCCTGGAAGGGCAGCGCCCCCTCTGGAGCAGACTGGAAGGGCAGCGCCCCCTCTGGAGCAGACTGGAAGGGCAGCGCCCCCTCTGAAGCAGACTGGAAGGGCAGCGCCCCCTCTGGAGAAGTCTTTAAGGGCAGCGCCCCCTCTGGAGTAAACTGTAGCTCAGGAACAGAGACAGCGGCTGAAGACTCGGAACTGGAGACAGAGGCTGAAGACTCGGAACTGGACACAGTGGCAGGAGACTCGGAACTGGACACAGTGGCAGGAGACTCGGAACTGGACACAGTGGCAGGAGACTCGGAACTGGACACAGTGGCAGGAGACTCGGAACTGGACACAGTGGCAGGAGACTCGGAACTGGACACAGTGGCAGGAGACTCGGAACTGGACACAGTGGCAGGAGACTCGGAACTGGACACAGTGGCAGGAGACTCGGAACTGGACACAGTGGCAGGAGACTCGGAACTGGACACAGTGGCAGCAGGCTC
This sequence comes from Mixophyes fleayi, assembly GCF_038048845.1. Lineage (NCBI taxonomy): Eukaryota > Metazoa > Chordata > Amphibia > Anura > Limnodynastidae > Mixophyes > Mixophyes fleayi. The sequence continues at coordinate 179,017,093 of NC_134402.1, forward strand.
CAAGCTGGAGGCAGATGATGTGACCTCGGAGCTGGAGGCAGATGATGACACCTCGGCACAGGAGACAGAGGCTGGCGCCTCGGCACAGGAGACAGAGGCTGGCGCCTCGGCACAGGAGACAGAGGCTGGCGCCTCGGCACAGGAGACAGAGGCTGGCGCCTCGGCACAGGAGACAGAGGCTGGCGCCTCGGCACAGGAGACAGAGGCTGGCGCCTCGGCACAGGAGACAGAGGCTGGCGCCTCGGCACAGGAGACAGAGGCAGGCGCCTCGGCACAGGAGACAGAGGTAGGCGCCTCGGCACAGGAGACAGAGGCAGGCGCCTCGGCACAGGAGACAGAGGCAGGCGCCTCGGCACAAGAGACAAAGGCAGGCGCCTCGGCACAGGAGACAGAGGCAGGCGCCTCGGCACAGGAGACAGAGGCTGGGGCCTCGGCACAGGAGACCGAGGCTGGGGCCTCGGCACAGGAGACCGAGGCTGGGGCCTCGGCACAGGAGACAGAGGCTGGCGCCTCGGCACAGGAGACAGAGGCTGGCGCCTCGGCACAGGAGACAGAGGCAGGCGCCTCGGCACAGGAGACAGAGGCAGGCGCCTCGGCACAGGAGACAGAGGCTGGGACCTCGGCACAGGAGACAGAGGCTGGGACCTCGACACAGGAGACAGAGGCTGGGACCTCGACACAGGAGACAGAGGCTGGGACCTCGACACAGGAGACAGAGGCTGGGATCTCGGCACAGGAGACCGAGGCTGGGACCTCGGCACAGGAGACAGAGGCTGGGACCTCGGCACAGGAGACAGAGGCTGGGACCTCGGCACAGGAGACAGAGGCTGGGACCTCAGCACAGGCGGCTGGTGCTGGCAGATTGGGTCTCTTCCCAGAGAACAGAAATGGTGGAGTATAAACAATTTTGGAATTCAGAGAGGAAATAACAGGAGATGGTTCAGTAAGCTGATGTGGTCTTCGGACAGGACAGTCCTGCAAGAAATGTGCATTGCTGGCACAGTAGAGACACAACTTGTATGTTATCCTGCGCCGCCGTTCCTCTTCGGTCAGATGGGGGCGTAGACCACCTGTGTACTGGGAATTTGTTACCCCATACTTCATAGAAAACAGCAAATTTGTAGAAGTACTTTTAAGAGGTGCTGTTTGCACAGGTTCATCAGCAGAGAAGGTGGATTTAGACAGATCAGCAGCTTCTAAATTAGGAGAGACAGAATCTGACAGTCTCCTGAGCGGGTCCAAAAGCAAAGTGGAAAATTTAGCCAGCTGGGAACGTAACAATATAATGTCCATCTGTAAAGTTTGTAGCAGTGGCAATTCCAAGACTGGTGAAACAGACATGTTGCAAAACACAAATGGAAACTTGATTGCAGAAAAGGGTCCCAGAAATAAAACTTTCACCTGACTCCAAAGCTGTTTTGTGGGCTGGTTATACTGTCACGGTTACAAACAGAAGTACAGCTAGGAGTCACGAATATGGTGAAAACACTCTGTGTTTATTTGCAGACAAGTATAAATAACAGGTAGTCAGGAGTAGTGGTAATTACCAGGTGCAGGCTGATGCAGGAAATAATATAAATGTCCAGAAACAAGCAGGTACACAGCTAATACAGGGAAGCAGGGGTATGAACAGATTCCAGGCAGCATGAACCAGAGGAGCAAGGCAGGAGGAAGAATCCACAGGTAACACAGGATATGACATCAGAATAGGACAACAATAACCAGCCATGTGTGCTGGGAGTGACAGGATATATAAAGGGAAAACCACACCCAGGTGCATGGGATAATTGGAACATGAAGGTTAACCTAATGCACACAATAAGGCACAATAGCAGCACCTCTGGTGAATGGAGGTACTGCCAATACAAATACAATGATAAAGACAAAAAGGCAGGAGCTGCCATGCAAAGCAGCATGTAATGCATAAGCTGTAGGCAGATTGTGACACAACCTGAGCATAGATGAAGTCACAAGGGATGCCTGGTGTCCCGAAACTTGATCCGGAGAAGAAACTGGCACCACTGGTTGATTTGTTTGCAACATTTCTAGACGACCAGCAAGTGCTTGAAGACATTGTAATACTTGATGCTGTGTATTATCTTGTTGTTCCACTCGAGCAATTAGATGCTGTAGCATATCCTTTGCGGAAGGCTCCACCAGGGGATCAGACATTTGGTCTGATCTTACTGTCACGGCTAAGGATAATTATGGATCCCCAGCCTCTACTTAGATGGTGATAGTAGAGGGTGGTGGAGACAGGACACAGTGGAATGGAAGTTCTTAACTTGAGAGCATCACAAGGAACAATAACACAAACGATGGTAGTGTGTTGCATTTTGATATATTGATAGAAGATACAACAGCAGTTATAATAAAATACAATCGTAATCACAGATGCACTTCAGTTGGTAACCAATGGCAACAGCATGCGAAATAGTCAATATAACAGTTCAACGCTAGATGGTAATAGAACACTTGGATCCCACACGAAACACACAGCAGATGAAGGTGAACCACTGACACAGCTAAAAGTCCGATGAGAATAGTATGTAGACTTGGCTGATCCAAACGTATAATATGAATCACTTTAGCAGGTGGTTATAGGTATCACAATAGTTCATATAGCGGAACAAAGAACGTTATATGCTATCCAGGAACTTGGGTAAGCAGGAAGGTGTTGCCTAGAAGTACAGCGTGATAACGAAATCCAAACTGAGCGTAACCTACAGGTCACAGGAGATCCGGTTAACACGTAAGCAAGAGTTCATCACAGACGACAGCTGGTAATGCACACAACTTGTATTGAAGTAGAGGCTCCTGGCTTAGTAGTATATTCATATTAACAGTCCAGCAATAATAATCAGCAGAATAATAATAGCCGTGCCAGACATAGAACCACAGATGACAAGAGAACTTGATTGTAGTTCAACATAGCATACCGCAACATAGACAGCCGAGTTGAATAGTACTGGAGCCAATCAGCATGAGCGCAGGTGTAGCAGACAACTCACGAATAGTTCTGTGTGCAGATGAATGACACCATGTAACTTCAGCTTGTAGATGAACCACGAACTGGCATACAGCGGAGCTGATGGAGAGCAATGATGACAGGTAACTTCGGCCACCGATAGTATCCAGAAGATAGGCAAAAGGTCAGATATGCAGCCAGAACCCATGGCAGTGTGAGTAACATGAAGATCAGGCAATGAGTCCATGATTATGGGAACTTAAAATAGTCCTCTAGGACCAATAGGCTTCAGAAGGAGGTCCCAATCAATATAACGAGAAACACCTATGGACAGGTAGAGACTCTAAAGCGAAAGCAAGCACCAACGTAGGTCTTAAAGGGCAAGTCACAACGCCAGTACCTAGCTATAGGACCGGCGTGTGACAATAATGTTGCACTTGCAACAGGTAAGGGCTCCAGGAAGGCCTTTTATAGTTGTTGTTGATTCCTGATTGGGGACTGCAAACAGCTGGGCAGAAGCAGAACTCTGAGTTGCTGAGATGGATCAGGTGACTATATCCAAGATGGCAGCTCCCACGGACTGGTTTTGGAAGGAATCTGAAATGGAGGCTGTTATCACCTGATTGGCTTAGAGGAGTCATGTGACCGAATCCAAGATGGCCATGCCCATACTCTGATTCGGGAGGGATCTCTGGAGTGGAGATAGATTGGACAGCATCTTACGGAGAGGTCTGAAACCAGCAGAGCCTGAGGACCGCAGGGACAACTTGGAAAAGGCAGCAGGTTATGAGGTTACACATGATTCCAGCCCGCAGTTTTTCTCTACCTATCACACAGGTTTTGCCACCACCTATTGAATATGGGCAATAGGACCCCAATATACTGGCCCACACTGGCATACAAGGCTTCTAGCTACCACAGCCTAACAAGGTCCCCGACAGCGAACAAAGGGTTAACTCTTCACACCTCCAGACTGTTACACAAATGTAAATGCAAGCACACACTAAGCTTGTTAAACAAATGTATCAACAAATCACACACTGGCATTCAAAGGGTGAACTTGGTTGAGCTATATTCTTCTTAACAGGCTAATGTATTCGTTAGAGTATCAAAGACGCAACTTACTAAATTTATAGATTTAATATGCAAAAGTACAAGGCATTCAGATATAAAAAAAACAATACAATTGACACAACATACACAAGCAAAACAGTTTAAAATAAAAAGGATTAGCTTCAGAGTATAACTTACATGGAAGTGGTATATTCTGAGCCAAGGGAAATTGGCTGGAAGATGGAAAGCTTATCAATGAATGATTGATTTCCCAAAAGACAGACAATTTGCTGTACCTGGTCTCAGCTTTTTAAAGACACTTCCACACCTCTTCCTACCCCCAGGGGTTGTGGCCTGTGACACTTTTTTCAATTTTTTGTGGAGCATCACACAGATCCAATTTTATTATTAATAAATCCCCTATGAATTTGTCCATCTTTTGATTTCAAACACCAAAAATTACAGTGTAATTAGTAACATAGTAACATAGTTGATGAGGTTGAAAAAAGACACCAGTCCATTAAGTTCAACCTATTTTGGATCTCCTGCGATCCTGCAATTATATTTGAAATTAATCCAGAGTAAGCAACCGCCAATCTGTTTCAATTGGGAAAATCCCCCCAGACTCAATATTGCAGTCCTATTTTTACCCTATATCCACTACTATCCTTCATTTTAATTAACGGTCGTATCCCTGGATACACCTTTCCACTAAAAATTTGTCTAACCCTTTCTTAAACATATCTATTGAATCTGCCATCACAACCTTCCCTGGCAATGAATTCCATATCTTGACTGCCCTTACTGTAAAGAACCCCTTCCTTTGCTGGTTGTGAAATTTCCTCTCCTCTAAACTTAGGGGATGACCACGTGTCCTGTGTATGGTCCTTGGGGTAAAAAGTTCCCATGAAAGTTTTCTGTATTGACCCCTAATGTATTTGTACATAGTAATCATATCTCCCCTTAGACGCCTCTTTTCTAAAGTAAACATGCCTAAACTGGCTAACCTTTCCTCATAACTTAATGACTCCATACCCTTTATCAATTATGTCGCCCTTCTCTGAACCCTTTCTAGTTCCAAATTATCTTTTTTATAGAGTGGTGCCCAGAACTGTACTGCATATTCAAGATGAAGTCTAACTAACGATTTATACAGTGGCAAAATTACACTGTCTTCCCTTGCATCTATGCCCCTTTTTATGCATGCAAATACTTTGTTTGCCCTTGCAGCTGCAGCTTGACATTGAGCACTATTGCTAAGTCTACTGTCTACGAGCACTCCCAAATCCTTTTCCATTATAGATTCTCCTAAATTAATTCCATTTAATTTATAGATTGCGTGCTTGTTTTTGATCCCTGAATGCATAACCTTACAGTAATCTGTGTTAAACCCCATATTCCATTTGGCCCCCCAATCCTCCAGTTTATTTAAGTCCCTCTGTAGAGAAGCTACATCTTGCTCTGATTTTATTACCTTACAGAGTTTAGTGTCATCTGCAAAAATAGAAACTTTACTCTCTAAACCATCATTAAGGTCATTAATAAATATATTAAAAAAGAGTGGCCCCAGCACGGAACCTTGAGGTACTCCACTTAAGACTTTTGACCAATTAGAAAATGTTCCATTTATCACAACTTTCTGTTCCCTATTCTCTAACCAGTTTTCGATCCAAGTACAAATTTTGATTCCTAGACCCAGTTCCCTTATTTTGTAAATCAACCTCTTGTGTGGCACTGTATCAAAAGCCTTTGCAAAATCTAAGTAGACCACATCTACTGTGCTGCCCTGGTCTAAGTTCCCACTAACACCTCGTAGAAACTAATTAGATTAGTTTGACATGACCTATCCCTCACAAATCCATGTTGATTCCCACTAATAATTTTATTGCGTACCAATAATCCTGAATACTGTCCCTTAAAATACCTTCCAGTAGTTTCCCCACTATTGATGTCAGGCTTACAGGTCTATAATTCTCTGGTTTTGATCTCGTTCCCTTTTTAAACAATGACACCACATCTGCTATTCGCCAATCCCTTGGTACTGAGCCTGATGAGATTGAATCTCTGAAAATTAAGAATAGCGGTCTAGCTATTTCTGAGTTTAACACCATAAGGACCCTTGGGTGTATGCCATCTGGACCTGGAGATTTATTTATCTTAATATTCTTCAGTCGCCTTTGGACTTCTTCCTCTGACAACCAAGTATTAATTAATGCATTGTTTCATTTCCATTTTTATGTATTACTCCTGCCATTTGTTCCTCTCTGGTAAATACTGAAGCAAAGAAAGTGTTTAATACCTCTGCTTTTTCCTTAGTATCATTTATCAATTCACCCATCTCACTTCTTAGGGGCCCTATATTATCTTTTTTAATCCTTTTGCCATTTATATACTTAAAAAACTTTGAAAGGTTTGTCTTATTTTCTTTTGCAACGTGCCTTTCATTTTCTAATTTAGCAAATCTAATTTCCTTTTTGCATGTTTTATTACATTCCTTGTACCTACGGAAGGACTCCTCTGACCCTTCAGACTTAAACAATTTAAATGCACTCTTCTTTCTTTGCATTTCTTCCCTTACCTTTTTATTTAGCCACATTGGTTTAGACTTAATTCTTTTACATTTATTTTCCATAGGAATGAACTTATACGTGTATGTTTCCAACAACATTTTAAAGACAGCCCACTTTTCTTCCGTATTTTTTCCTTCAAAGGCTTTGTCCCAGTCTATGCTCTTTATAGACTCCTTTAGCATATTAAAATTTGCCTTTCTAAAGTTTAAAGTCCTAGTTGATCCCTTGTACCGTTGTTTCTGGAAACTAATTTCAAATGAGACTATATTATGATCACTGTTTCCCAAGTGCTCCTTTACTTGAATATTTGATATTTCGTCTACATTGTTTGTTATTACTAGGTCCAGTATAGTCCGGTTCCTGGTTGGTTCCTCTACTAATTGGGACATGTAATGGTCTTTTAGCGTGCTCAGAAACCTATTTCCCCTAGCTGTACCGCAGGTCTCAGTACTCCAATCAATGTCCGGATAATAAAAATCCCCCATAATTAAAATTTGACCTAGTTGTGTAGCCTTTTTAATTTGCTGTAGAAGTTGGGCTTCCTCTATCGTACTAATATCTGGCGGTTTATAGCATATCCCTATCAGCAACTTCTCTGAACTTTTTCCTCCGCTGGATATTTCCACCCACAATGCCTCTATATTATCACCAATCTTCTCGTATATAACTTCCTGAATACTTGGTTTTAATTCTGGCTTAATATAAAGACATACTCCTCCTCCCCTTTTATTTACCCTATCCCTCCTGAAGAGAGAATAGCCTTCCAAGTTGACTGCCCAGTCATGTGTATCATCCCACCAGGTCTCCGTAATACCTATAATATCATACTGCTCATTCATTGCTAATAGTTCTAACTCCCCCATTTTACCTGTTAGGCTTCTTGCATTTGCAAGCATACACTTAAGTCTATTGCCTCCCTTAGGTATTTCTTTTTGCTTTAAAAAGGGCCTCTCCTTATCGGCTATGCTTCTCTTTCCCCCCTCTCCACCCCCTTGACTCTTGTTAAATTCCTCCTTACTACTCTCAATGTCTATCCCATAAATAGTTGCTTGCCCCTCCCCCCCAGAGCCTAGTTTAAAATCTCCTTCAACCTTCTAACAATCCTCTCCCCTAGCACTGCAGCCCCACCCTCATTCAGGTGCAATCCATCACGACAATAAAGATGGCAACTGACGGAGAAATCAGCCCAGTGCTCTAAGAATCCAAAATCCTCCTTCCTACACCAATCTTTTAGCCACGCATTAACCTCCCTAATCTCCCGCTGCCTCCCTGGACTAGCGCGTGGCACAGGTAGTATTTCCGAAAATACTACCTTGGATGTCCTTGCATTAAGTTTGCGACCTATGTCCCTGAAATCATTCTTTAGGACACCCCTTCTTCCTCTAACTCGGTCATTGGTGCCAACATGCACCAAAACCGCTGGGTCATTCCCAGCCACTCCCAACAATCTAATTGTAGAACTTATACTCATTTCCTTAACTTCTATATTCTGAATTTGACATATGACCTGCCCTTCATCATGCTATGGAGGAATAAGTGGTTGACCACTACTTTTATTGATTTTAAGTGTCATATTTTAAAACTGAATTCTATCTGTCTATATAAAGTATAGCCAAGCTAGCACATGGCCTCTGTGAACCAGGCACCATGCTGAGCGGTTCCTAAAAGTCTATTCAGGTGTCAAACTCTATCCCAGGCCAGGCAATATCTCACAGCAGGGGCATTTGGAAGCTGTCACAGATGACACTCCTATCTTCTCACACTTGAACATATAACAGACTTTCTGTCTCCACATTTTACACTTTAATAGCTCAATTTATCAATGGATTCATTTGATGTAACATATTTACACTGCAGTTATGATTTATCCCTTATTCTTCACAATTATGGATGGGTTAAGTCTTATAAATAACTAAGTTCTCTATGTTCACAACAGTAATCAAATTGCCCCCATAAATATGTATTTTCTTTACTATGGAGCCACCATTCCTGACAAAGTTTCTCTGACGAAACGCGTAGCAGGTATTGTCGCATGGTCAGTCATTGTATGATTGTCACTCACCAGACTGTGAGTGCTTCTTCCCGTGTGTTTAGGAACCGTGGCCGTCCACCATCCTGAGGGTCTGCGCATGTGCAGCCCTTTCAAACCTTCTGTTCAGGTTCCTTTTAGTTACCGTATATACTCGAGTATAAGTCGACCCGAATATAAGCCGAGGCACCTAATTTTACCACATAAAACTGGGAAAACTTTTTGACTCGAGTATAAGCCTAGGGTGGAAAAGAGCGCAAATTTAAAAGTCTCCATGGAACAGCAAAACATAGTAGGGTGAGAAATCTAACAATATGAAACCATAACATTAAAAGTAACAATATAAAAGTTATTAGCTTTACACCCTTTAGGACAGCTGTTCCGTTACTACCAGTGAGGCTGTAGAGATACTTAAACAGATATAAAAAAGTATTTTACTCTTTGTGTGTAGCATAGCTATCATAGCTATCATAGCTGTCTCTGTAGGACCCTCCTGAGCGATCACTATAACCTCCTTGACTCCTGCCACTTCCATAATAATCCCTTGAGCCACCACTGCCACCATATCCTCCACTCCTGCTCTCAAACCTGCTGCTTCCATAGCCCCTGTCACCGCCACCACGGCCTCTGCCACCACGGAAGAATCCTCTTCCTCCAGATGAGCCCCCTCTGTAACCTCCTCTCCTGTCACCGGAGGACTTGCCAGCCTGATCCACACGAATCTGACGTCCATCCACAGACTTTCCATTCATTGCCTGCAAGGCATCTTTGGCATCCTCTGGGTTCTCATACGTAACAAAGCCAAATCCCCTGGATCTCTTAGTTTCCCGATCCTTTACCACAACCACCTCTGTGATCAGACCATATTTGCAGAACACCTCTTCCAGATTCCCCTCGTTGGTGTCAAAGCTCAGACCGCCGATAAAAAGTTTGGATTGTCTGGACAGAACAAACGAAAGGCGCGGACGCAGAGAGAGAGAGATTTTTTTACTTACCCCACATGCGTTCCAACAACAGGAAGTTCGGCATTTGGAACGCAAGTATGCGTTCCAAATGCCGAACTTCCTGTTGTTGGAACGCATATGCAGAAGTTAACAGCCGAGGGACCGGACACCAGGTAGGTTCACCCGTGTATAAGCCGAGTGGCCTTTTTCAGCATACAAAAATGTGCTGAAAAACTCGGCTTATACACGAGTATATACGGTAATTGGCTGATCAGGCAACACTCCCTATTTAAAGCACCTGAGTTCCATACCTCGTGGCCTGATCTTGGAGTCTCATTCCCCATGAGCCTCTGAAGGTGTTCCTGTGTGTATTCAGCTCAGCTGATTCCCATGGCTTCCAGACCACCTTAACTCTCCTGTGGTTTCCAGACAACTTCAACTCTCCTGTGGTTTCCAGACCACTTCAACTCTCCTGTGTTTCATCGTGACTGTATTAGCTGATTCCTATCCGCTGCCTCCGTGCACTACAGTTATCAACTCACTTCAACTCTCCTGTGTTTCATCGTGACTGTATTAGCTGATTCCTATCTGCTGCCTCCGTGCACTACAGTTATCAACTCACTTCAACTCTCCTGTGTTTCATCGAGACTGCACCAGCTGATTCCTATCCGCTGCCTCCGTGCTCAACAGTTCCAGCTCATCTCAACTCTCCCGTGTTTCATCTTGACTGCACCTGCTGATTCCTATCCGCTACCTTCGTGTACCTGCAGTGTCCTGCTTGCCGCTACCCTTCAGTTCTACTCGTGTCTGCAGCCAGCTGATCCGCTCTCCATGCTTCTACAGTGTTCCTGCCTGTGTCAACTCGCCAGTCTGCATCGGATCAACGCCTCGCTGCTTTCATCTCGTCTAGACCATCTCTACTCTTCAGTGTTCTCCAGGTGTCCAGTTCTATATACTACTGCTTCCTGAGTATTTGTTTCTATCTCTGCTGGTCTACCTACCTGTGCGCTGCACCTACTTGATTACCGCTTCTACCCTCCTGGGACTTCGCATCCTGCCGGCCTCCAGCCGTTCAGGTATCTCTGCACTCCTGTCTGACAGCCTGCTCCTGAACCACGGTATGCATACTTCTCATTGTGCTGGTGTATTGCATATCTTGCTGGACTGAGTTGTTCTCCTCTGGAGTTTACTATCCGCTGAGACTATTGCCATCATTTGACTGTGTTACCTTTTGCCCGGATAGTTCCTGTGACTTTGTATTATTGTGCAATGCTGTTCAGTCATTACTATATTGTGCATATCATCGTGGGATCAAGTTCAGTGTGCCCGTGTATACTCTGTATTGCATTTCTCTCCCCGTGCTCCTCCTCACATATATATTCAGTGGTACAACTTGCTAGAGGCAGACCACTGTTCCCTGTTTCCTGAGTCACCTGTTTCCAGTATCCTTTCACATAGCAGTGGTACAACTTGCTAACGCAGACCACTGACTTCCCGGATACCTCCACCTGGATTCCATTCCTTCACATAGACAGCGGTACAACTTGCTAAACGCAGACCGCTGACTCTCATCACCTCCTCGTTGCTTCTGGACATTCCTCCTCACTATAGCAGTGGTACAACTTGCTACCGCAGACCACTGACTACCCTCACATTTCCTTTGTCCATTCAGTTCCTCGTGTACTACTACCTATATATTACCAGTGCTGCTAGTCATAGACTTTCCACGAGCATTCTCTACCATCTGCTGTCTCCTGTTCCGTGATCACCCCGCTACCAGAGTACCATATTACCATCTATACTGCTCTGGTAAGTCCATCACCTGGTGATCCCTGGGTAAAGACTCCTAGTGCCCGTGAAAATGATATCTGCTACATGCTGGATAGATATGGAAAGAACTTAATAGATATACGGAGAAGATTCAGTGTATTGCTGTAATATGTTCACACTTGTTTGATTTCTGGTACGTGTTAAATCTGTGCAACTTTTTAAATAAAATTGTTTTTAATGAAAATACGCCATGGAAGCACTCCCATATGTTTTATTTTTTAGATTCATGGTTTTACCATGGAGATCAGATATGTGAAGGGGAAGTTGCATGGATTACGGTCTGCTTGTTCCTAATACTTAAAGCCTGATGATAAAAGTGGAATAATCAAGTATTTTACAAATAATTTATACTTTGAACTGTTTACACAATTTAAGAGGTGCTCAAGAAGTACTGATACAAAGATTAACTTTGTACACTGTAAACATTTTGTATTTTTTTTAACGTTAGGTAACAAAATGTGAATATAATATTTTTTCATATATTAATTTGACCTGTAACTGTGAGGGGAAATCTTTGGAAAACTAAAGGTTTGGCGAAGAGAACATATAGATAATATTGAAAACACCCCCAAGATCCAGTTGGTAACAAATCTGTAACATGTCTTCTATCATATCTTGAAACGTCTTACACCTGTAACCCCTGCAATTGAAAAGGTCATAAATTAAATTAGTCAGAAAAGCTATACTGTATGTGCATCACATATATATATATATATATATATATATATATATATATATATATATATATGTGTGTATATGTAGTGAGAAAGTACAGCATTCACATGAATCCGACTGTTAGGAACCCCTCAAACCAGTACAGAAAAACCCGGAGTCTGCTCTGAGAGTCTGGTATTCACTGTTGCCCCTAGTGGTGGGGACAGACTTGGCTGCAGACTAACAGAGGGTTGTGAGATGCGTACCGGCTTGGGGGAACCCAGGAAGGCAGAGTGCAGGCAAGGGTCGAGGGCCAGCAGCAAACAGAGTATCCAATAAACAAGCCGAGGTCAGAGGTCACAGGCAGAACAGCAGCGTTAGAGTCCAGGCAAAAGATCAAGGGGAGCAGGCAATCAAACGTAGTCAGATATCCAGGCAAGGGTCGGCAACAATAATCAGAATCCAAATAGAACAGTGAGCAAGGGATACAGCAGGCTAGTATGCAGCAAGCAGGAACTATAACCAGCAGGGGGAGGATAGCCCCTCCCTGCCTTATAACTGTGCACTGGCCAATAGAAAAGACACTGGGGGCAGGTCCTATATTAGCCACCTGGCTAAAGTTTAAATTAGAGCGCGCGCCCGGCTACCCTGAATGCCGGGACGCGGCACTACCACTCAATAGCGTCCCGTCCATTGCCTTAGCAAAGGCTCTGGGCACCACCATGGCTCGTAACAGTACCCCCCCTTGAGGAGGGGTCAAGGAACCCCGACAACCCGGTTTTCCGGGAAATTTTTTAAAGAATTCGGCAAGTAGTTTGTCCGAATGCAAATTTCTTTGTGGCACCCAAGAACGTTCCTCTGGACCATAGCCCTTCCAATGGACGAGGTAGTGAACCTGACCCTGAACTTTTTTTGAATCAAGGATCTTCTCGACTACAAATTCCTGATGTCCATCCACCGACACTGGTTGAGGCCTAGAGGACTGTCGAGGTCTGAATCTCAGGGAAGATCGGGCAGGTTTCAGCAAATAACAGTGGAACATACTGGGAATTTTTAGAGATTCAGGGAGCTTTAGTCTGAAAGCTACTGGGTTGACTTGTTTTGTGATGGTAAAAGGACCAATAAACTTGGGCCCTAATTTCTTGCATGGTTGACGGAGTCTTATGTTTCGAGTAGAAAGCCCCACGGAATCTCCTACCTTAAAGAAACAGGCAGAGCGATGTAGGTCGGAAAAAACTTTTGACCTAAAAGATGCTCGGAGTAAAGATTGATGAACCGATTTCCAGATCTTCTTAAGCCGGGTGGCCGTGGCCCTGGTTTCGGGTGGCCTATCAGTAGATAGAGAGGACAATGAGTTGACTCTGGGATGATATCCAAGGTTACAATAAAAGGGAGAATACCGAGAAGAAGTGTGGCATGCGTTGTTGTACGCAAATTCGGCCCATGGGAGAAGGTCAGACCAATCGTCATGATTTTTGGATATATATAGCCGTAGATATTGCTCCAGGGACTGGTTCACCCTTTCGGTTTGCCCGTTAGATTGTGGATGGTAGGCCGATGATAGACTGAGCCTAATACCTAAGAAGGAGCAAAAAGCCTTCCAGAATGCTGCAATAAACTGTGACCCCTGATCTGATACTATATCCTCCGGCAACCCATGATATCGAAAAACATGTTTAATAAACAAGGTGGCCAGAGAGCGTGCTGAGGGTAATTTGGTCAATGGGATAAAATGGGCTATTTTACTGAATCGATCTACCGTTACCCAGATGGTGTTGCACCCGGAAGACAGAGGTAAATCAACAATGAAATCCATGGACAAGTGGGTCCAAGGTCTCACCGGGGCTGGTAATGGCATTAGTAAAAAAAAAAGCGGATTCATCTCGCTCTAGCGTTAAGACTTCCTCATCATTTGAACCTTGGAATTATTTACAATTATACAGGTAATTCAATATGAGGGGGTGCTCTCTCAACCAAAATTTACATCAGAACAGAAAATGGTGAAACAAGTCACCTAAGAAAGGTTGCTGACTGAGGCACTCCAGTCCATTTAAGAGTTTTTAAAAAGACACAAATTTTATTAGAAGTAATCTATAAAAACAAATAGACCAGGCATCATCAAAGTCGGCGAATATTAAAATAAAGAAGTGAAGAAAAATAAAGATAAGTGATAAAGGTAGTTAAAAATACCCTTCCGGTAGTCACGAAATTGTGACACTAGTAGTTAAATGGGGAAATTACCCATTAGTGTAGGACTATATACACAGATCCCCAGGTTTCGATGAATCTATACCAGTCAGGTTATTAATCCTGACTTTTGACAAACAAAAATATATATAGACTCAATTTCCCATGAATATTTGTGTCAGACTTTAACATCTCAGTGGTATTGGAAATTATAACCCGCATAGGCACATCTCTATAAGCACTGCTGTCATTTAATCCAGAGTAGACACATTTTGCTAACTTATGTGAAAATTGACACAATGTATCTATGAACATAGGAACATAAAATTTCAATAAAGTGTTTTGTTGCATACAATGATACAGTGTCTACACTAATGGGTAATTTCCCCATTTAACTACTAGTGTCACAATTTCGTGACTACCGGCTTCCCGGAAGGGTATTTTTAACTATCTTTATCACTTATCTTTATTTTTCTTCACTTCTTTATTTTAATATTCGCCGACTTTGATGATACCTGGTCTATCTCAGACTCTTCATTCTCAGCTCGGGTTGATACATATAATTTCTAATTGTTATATGAAATAAAGGAATATATACCAATGTCTCATTTTTATGAATTATTTTTGCTAATACAAGCATTACACCTACGTAAAATTTTTTTTGGGGATACAGTATATTTTGATAACCTAACCCCTCGCTTGAGATAGGCCTATCCATTACTCTTTCATTACCAACTATATCTTTTCTCTTCGCATACAGTCCAAATTTAATTTCCCTCATAATGGCCACTTTCAACTAACAAGCTGATCTCAACTCTAGATGTGAGAAATGGAAGGATGATATACAATCCATCTTTCCAGAGGAGGGGGACTTTGACATGGCTGATACTAGCAATACATGGCTAGAAGATCTCAATAAATTAAAAATACTTCTTCAGAAACAATCAAGAACTTGGTGGAATATGACCACCACACAAAATTATTTGAAACAGTCCATTACCCCTAGAGGTTTGAGACGGAAACTACATCCCACATATGACTTAGCGACATCAGAATTACAACAAGAGTGGGAGAAAGTCCTTCTGAGATGCTCTATGGAGCTTATGCAAATTACACTTAAACATGACTTGATCGTCTTAGATTCTTATTCTAAGGATATAGGAAGTTTAAGTTTGAAACTTAAAGATTATGAAACCTCAGATTCTTTTTTGAAAATATATGAGAAATATAAAAAAGATTTGGAAATCTTTGAAAAAAACATTATTGAGAGAAAAAAATCCAAATACTTACGTGATAAAAAAGACTATGCAACTGGCAATGTTTTCAGATGAAAAAGAACCACTTACCAGAAGAACATGCAGAATAGAACTAGAAGCTATGAATCTTCTGAGATGGAGTCCTCAGGAAATGAGAGTGACAGTAGAACTTACTACAGGGGAAAGGGTACTTCTAAATCCCATAAATCTACCCACTTTCCTTTTTTAGGGGATACCCCAAGACCTCAAGGGGAGGGAGGCACGAACACAAACGGGTCAGGAGAAGCAACAGGAGGTTTACGAGACAAACATCCAGGAACTTGGAAAGAAACACTTCCTATGCACAGGAGACAACGGAGGGGCAAATAAATGAGGATCATAATTTGCAGACTATTAATCTGTCTAATAAAATCTTAACTATGTCACATATCAAACTACTACTGAAAGGTCTCTCTTTTTCCCCCACTGCTGAATTTGACTGTTTCTCCTGGGAAAAGGATTTGAATCTTTGTACCAGAAAGTTGAAACTTACCAAGTTTTTTGAAACTAACATAACAACTTCTTCAATATCTGATATTACCATGGAAGGACAAAACTCACCTAGACTCTGTGAGGATGTCTCAAACCTCTGATACAGGATACCATCATAGATAGTCAAAGCTCACCCGATATAGGATTGGATGAAACAGATGTATCAGCTCTGAATATGTTGGAAGAACTTGCATCAGAACAGAGATTAAGCAATACTGAGAAGAGTAATGGGAGAACTATCTGTCGCAAAAAATCTGTATTTTTTCCTAAGGATGTCTCATGTCCACAAATCAAAGTTTTTGAAAATATGGTATCCAAGGAATTAGACCAATTGAAACTCAAACCCCGCCACAATAGAATGGATAATCTAACAAAAGAGGAGAGAAATGCCCTCAAGGAGATACAAGAATGGGAAGAAGTGATTATTAAACATTCGGATAAGAGGGGTAATGTAGTAATTTGGCCTACATCAATGTACAAAATAGAAATGTACAAACAATTAAAAGATGCCAGTTGCTACAAACCCCTATTTCAGAATCCAATGGAGGAATTTAAATCCTCATATGATAGGCTAATTCAAAAAGCTTTTGATGAAGGAGTTATTACTAGATCAGAATTTACCTTCCTACAAGTGGACCATCCTAAAACACCCACTATTTATTTACTACCAATGATCCACAAAAATTCAAAAGTACCGCCAGGTAGACTGATACTATCAGGGATAGGCGGACTTACAGAACAAGCCAGTATATTTGTGGATACTCATTTGAGAGAATACGTAACAACTTTACCCTCATATGTTAGAGACACCACTGGCATATTAAAATTATTAGATGAAATTACCTTAGAGGAGAATACATGGTAATCACGTGTGACGTGGAATCGTTATACACTAGCATTAAACATGAAACCAGTATTAAAGCAGTAGAATTTTTCCTGCAATCCAACAATAATCTTAAATTTGGTATGTTTATTGTGGACCTCCTAAAATTTATATTGAAGAAAAAAAAATTTGTCTTTGAAAACCGCTTCTACTTGCAGGTACGGGGCACAGCAATGGGGGCGGCTTATGCCCCCACATTTGCTAATCTATATTTGGGGTTATGGGAGAGAGACACAGTCTTCAATGAGGACTTAACCCCATACACGAATAACATCATGATATGGATGCAGTATATAGACGATATTCTCATCTTGCGGCAGGGAGATGAGGAATCCTTTGGTAGATTCATCAACATTCTCAACAGTAATGATAACCACTTGAGACTCACATATGAAATGAACAAAGATCAAATTAATTTTCTGGATATCACCATTAGGAAAACAGCTAATGGTCAGATTGAGACTGACCTATATAGGAAGAAGACAGCGACTAACAGTGTACTACACAAGAATAGTTCACATTTTCCACCTGTGGTGAATAATGTACCTAAGGGAGAATTCCTTAGGTTAAAAAGAAATTGTTCCAATTATGAGGACTATAACAAACGTGTAGAAGAATTGAGTGTCAGATTGTTACAACGTGGGTACAGTAGGAGATCCATTAAAAAGGCCATTGCTTCTGTAAGAATTATAGATCGGACGGATCTTATATATCCTAAGAATAAGCCTGAACCTGACAATAAAATTTGATTTGTTGGAGATTTTTGCCAACAGTGGAAGCAAATTCAGACGATCATACAACGACATTGGCCAATTTTGATGTCGGATGAATTATTGGCCAAATCATTAGGTGAGAAGGCAAATTTCAGTTGGAGGCGAGCACCCAACTTAAGAGATAAACTCGTACAAAGCCATTTCGTTTGTAAAAAAACAACAGTGAACATAAAAGGATCACATAAGTGTGGTTCATGCAAAGCATGCTCAACAATGGTTAAAACCACACAGATATATGACAGATATGGACATAAACATAACATCAACAGTTTCATTAACTGTAACACAAAAGAAGTCATATACGTTTTGAAATGTCCTTGTAATATGGTTTATGTAGGAATGACCAGCCGTCCTTTAAAACAACGGATCTTAGAGCACATAGGGAATATTAGACATGCCCATCTAGATCAACAACGCTTTAAACCACTTACCACGGTAGCACGTCACTTTCTACAAGTACATGAAGGAAAAACTGAACAACTATGTGCCTTTGGTATAGAAAAAGTATCAATAGGGATAAGAGGAGGTGACATTATGAGGGAACTGCTGAAAAGAGAAAGCAGAGGGATATTTTTACTTCATTCTCTTATGCCACATGGACTCAATGAGAACATCAATTATTCTTGTTTCCTGTAGAAACCTCCTTCGGAGATCCCAAAGAAAAGAAACGAAAATAGTCCTTCAAACATTTCCGAATAGGAGTTTTGCTCTTTATTCTTTCTACTACATCATGGTACAAGTATGTGTACATACAACAGATTGATAATAGGGATATACATACGTGCATCTTCGGCCTATAAACTGTTGCATGTTAACAGTATGCCAAGGGTATCTCTTTCTACTGTATGTTTGAAAAGATGGGAGAATAGAATCATGTACAATTTTACTTTTGTTTGTTTCTGTGAATCTATTACTGTTACTTTCAATTTTAATGTTACTTATATCACTTTATTTTACCTATACATTTATAGGATATATGTGACACCAATAGATCACGCTTTGACCTATTTAATTATATTTCCAATATGTCTTTATGTGTATTGCCCATTATTGGATGTACACACATAACATTTTTAGTCATAATAAGAAATAACCAATAATTAATAATGGTAGACACTCACAATATAATATTTTATTAAAAATCCTTTAGTTTATTAGCAATGAATAGTTAATATATTAATATAACACCAATATTTACGGGGTTACACATGTATTATAAATTATACTTCAATTATAAAATTAATTGAAATTAATAAAGTATAAACCTATAAATACTCAATAAGAAAATACACAAAAAAATTAAAAACACAAAATAAATAATAAACATCGATAATAAAGTAAGAAATAATAAATTAAAAAAAAAAGTAAAAAATAAACAATAAAACATAAAAAATAATAAACAATAAAAAATAAATAATACTAAATAATAAAATATTTTTACACTAAATAATTAAAAGAATAAAAGGAATAATAGACAATGGAAAAAAAATAGTAAAGAAACACAAGAAATAACAAATGAGGAATGGATATTGGTAAAAGATAGTTAATACTTATTAGATTTTAATCACTTATTTGATTCACTTACCTCACATCCTGGGGTTTGGTCCTCGATTAACTATGTACACTAGTCTATTTATTAGACTTTAATCACTTATTTGATCTACTTACCTCACATATTGGGGTTTGGTCCTCGACCTACTATGTATATTTCTTTATATCACTCATTTCTCTCTCTTCTTGAGAGTCCCAAAGTTTATATTATTTTTCACTTTTAGTTGTTATCATCAGTATAGTCTTCTTATTACTTGTCCATTATTTCTTTCACATGTCACTTATATCTTATTTTTACTTTCTTTTTTTCACATTTGTATCATCATTATTATTTCTCTATCCATAAAATTGTTCAATAAGCGTGTTCTTTAAAGTGTACTTGTACACGGTCCTATTGGTAATCATCTTACCCTTAACCCTATTACTATTTTTCCTTTTGAAGAACGGATACACATGCTCTCAGTATAATGTAATCTCCATGAGCTAACACGCAATTGGTTTAAAAGCCATCAATCAATAGTAACTTAATATCATTGGACGCTTATAGTATAAGAGAGACAGCCCTATCTCAGACGGGTAATTTCCCATGATTAAGCTGAATACGGTGAATCGTACATCGGGTCATGTGTGACGCGTGACGTCACACACCCGGAAGTGTGAAGCCGGTTAGCGGAGTTAGCCGCGATCGTGCCACACTCTGTTGAATTTTGCAGTTAATTTAGATTATTGCAATGCGCTCTATTAAGGTCTGATACCAGTGTTTTCTACCTAACAGGGGGGAGACTTGAAGGATTAGTTTGTGTAGTCACTCTATATCGCTAGTCAAACCATTAGTACCAGCATGATTATGGGCAGAACTGACCTAGCTCTAAAGATAGCAGACATTTTTTAGAGGAGAATCCTCTGTGGCCACGATATTATTAACCCCTCTCGCTTATACATTGCATGAGAGGGTGCTACAAATATATAAGTCCAGTCAATAATCAAAATTGTTGGGACTATATACACAGATCCCCAGGTTTCGATGAATCTATACCAGTCAGGTTATTAATCCTGACTTTTGACCCAGAAGGAGAATTTCGAGATACCTTATTCTTGGAACACAGATCACAAGATGATACATATTCTCTGACAGCTGCAGATAATGATGGCCACCAGACAACACAAGAAATGATTTTGATGGTCTTTGTAACAACGGGATGTCCAGAAGCCTTATTGTCATGACACTCTGAGAGGACCGACTTCCTGAGATGTACCGGCACAAAGAGTTTGTCCGCTGGAGTTTCAGAAGGTGCCTGTGGTTGAAATTGTTGAAGGGTTTTACCAAGTTCCTGCGTGAAGGCAATCAAAATAGAAGAAGCGGGAACAATGGAACAGGGTTCAAAGACCGGAGCTTGAGAAGAGACAAAACTGCGAGACAAGGCATCAGCTCTGAGGTTCTTTGAGCCAGGCCGGTAGGTGATGATGAAGCGAAAACGGGAGAAGAAGAGAGACCACCGCGCTTGCCTAGAATTCAACCTTATGGCTGACTCTATGTAGGACAAGTTCTTGTGGTCGGTATATACTGTGATTACATGTTTTGCACCTTCAAGCCAGTGGCACCATTCCTCCAATGCCCGCTTGACAGCCAGCAACTCCCGATTGCCAACATCGTAATGTCCCTCGGCAGAAGAAAATCTTCGAGATAAGTAGGCACAGAGGTGAAGGCGATGGTCCTCCAAGTCTTTTTGGCATCCACTTCGATGATAAATGGAAGGTCTGGATTTGGATGTCAAAGCACAGGTGCTGACACAAAGGCCTGTTTCAAGGCTTCGAAGGCAGAGATAGCGATTGGAGACCAGTTTTTTGTGTCAGCTCCCTTGCGGGTTAAGGCTGTGATAGGAGCTACGAGAGTAGAAATGGAGCTGATAAATTTTCTATAATAGTTAGTGAACCCTAGGAACTTCTGTATAGCTTTAAGATTCGAGGGTCGCACCCAGTCGAGAATGGCCTGCACCTTCACGGGAGATGACATACCCCAAATATGTGACTGTGGAAACTTCGAACTTGCATTTTTCTAATTTAGCGTAGAGGTGATGATGGCGGAGATTCCGAAGAACTAGTTGTACATGTTCACGATGTTGTTTAAGGGACTGAGAATAGATCAGGATGTCATCTAAGTAGACGACTACAAAGGAGCCCAGGAATTCACGAAGGACGTCATTAATTAGGTCTTGAAAGACGGCTGGAGCGTTACTGAGGCCGAAAGGCATGACCAGGTATTCGTAGTGGCCTGTTTGGGTATTGAAGGCCGTTTTCCACTCGTTGCCTTTAGGGATACAAATAAGGTTGTATGCTCCTCGAAGATCAATCTTTGAGTAAATCCCAGCTCCCTTAAGCTGGTCAAAGATGACCGAAATAAGTGGCAAAGGGTATGTGTTTTTTATAGTTATCTTATTCAACCCTCGGTAGTCAATACAGGGCCTCAGGCTGCCGTCCTTCTTGGCCACAAAGAAGAAGCCTGCCCCTGCAGGTGACTTGGAAGGCCTAATAAAGCCTTTTCACAGATTCTCCTCTACGTATGATTTTATGGCTAATATCTCTGGAATAGACAAGGCATATAACCTTCCCTTGGGTAATTTGGAACCTGGGACAAGATCCATCGCATAGTCGTTCTCCCGGTGAGGAGGGAGAATATCTGCTTCCTTCTTGGAAAAAACGTTGAGAAATTCCCGATAAGGAAAGGGTAGCTGCTCTGGGCAAGTATGAGTAACCCTGAGTAGCAAGGATAAACAAGAGGAGGAGCACAGGAAGCTCCACCTGGTTATCTCACCTGTAGTCCAATCGATACTGGGATTATGGAGGGCCAACCATGGATAACCCAGGATAAGAGGTACCGAAGGACAATTAATTAAGTACAGAAAGATGGTCTCGGAGTGAAGGGCACCCATCTTCAGCAGTAGAGGAGGTGAGCGATAATGGATCTCACCTTTGTTCAGGCGATTCCCATCTAGCCCGTGCACAGCGATAGTAGTTTCCAGAGGAACAGCTGAGAAACCCAGGGACCGGGCAAGTGTCAAGTCTAAAAAGTTTCCAGCGGCTCCACTATCCACAAATGCAGGAATAGAAATTTCCTGTCCACCGTACAAGAGTTGGGCAGGTATTAGTAGGGAATCCTTCGGAGAGATTACCTGTAGGCCTAAGTGTACTCTCTCCATGTTCACTTGGCCTAGTCTTTTCCCGGTCTGACGGGGCAGGAACGGAGCAAATGGCCCTTCTCTCCACAGTATAAGCAGAGGCCCAGATTGCGTCTCCGGGTGCGTTCTTCCGAAGATAACCAATATACTCCCAGTTGCATTGGTTCCACTTGATCAATGGGAAAGGTTGGAGGAGGCACAGGAGAAAAAGCCGAAGGATTTTCCTTCTCAGCTTTCCTTTCTCTGTATCTTCTGTCGATTCGAATGGCTAATTGCA